>NW_028279668.1:0-55674 GCF_059751315.1 Micrasema longulum
TGTATCAAATGATGATATAATTTGTATTAAAGTGAAAAAATAAAAATTAAACCCCTCTGATGTAAAGTTGAGATAAATCACATGCGTCGTTGTTCTACGACCAGGACAATATTTTATTTAACATGAACGGAGTGTTCCACTAATAAAGTTTGAATTCTTCTTTTTGCTCTCCTGTAAAATTGATTATTCATTAATGAGCTCGTTTTAGCCTTGCACCCTCCAATTGTTTCGATGGATAATTATACTTCTCACTAATATTTAATCTGCCTAGGGTTTCATTTCTCTCTACGTATTAAATTTATTTGTAGATATAATGATCCGTGTCCCGTGTTAAATTAAGCCGTCAAAATATTGATTTAACCCTTCAATTATGATTGAATTCCAGATAACTGGGGTGACTCATTTCCTCCCACAGAAGACTGGGATAATGAAGAGTGGTCGGGTTCCACCAAAGTGTTCACTCCCAGTTCGGTACCGGGCGCCGTACCAGGTGAGGAGGGAACGGAACAGGAGACTAATCAGCTCTCCTCTCCACCGCACCAAGAGAACCACACCGCACTCCTTCAGGTATTCCATATAACCCATTTACAAACTTTTTCCTATACAAAACGGCAGCAATAATATTTTAGAGAAGGAAATACGGAATTCAAAACATTTACAGGAGTTATGACCTTTATTGGCTGGTTTCAATAGCTACACTGTGTAACATTCACCATTTTTCCTCTGTTTAAACATCCGTATTTCTTCAATCTTTCCACCTGATGATTTATGTGAGGTTAACGAGCTGAAACCTTTATTGATATGGGTGAGACCAGCTGATCCAAGTAGTATAAAAATTTAAAAAACATTTTCAGGCGTTGCTTAGTCGGTGAAATGATTCAGTCAGATGAATCCAGAAAGCCGAGGTTAAAACTCCACGCTACCACAACTTAGTTTCCATTTTCTAATTGTGATTTATTTAAAACTCGTTGAAAATGCCCCCAAAATGAAAATGTTTAGGTGAATCATAGGAACGCAAATATTTCTTTAAAAAAAAAATACTGGCATGGAAACATTCAAATTCAAATTATTTATTTGCAAAGTAACATAACAAATAACAAAGGATTTAAGACTTTAAATTGAAACTTTATATCAAACCAAGAATCCTTGAGCAATGGTTCGACATTATTAAGGTATAATACTCTCTAATAGCAAGAGTATTTGCCTCTTAAACATAGTTACACTAATGTGAAAGATGTCGATCTCCAAAGTGATAATGTTCAGCTGCTTGACTGCTCTTTCAATCGGCATGACCAGAGGCAGGTTGGTTCTGGAAACCGGGAGGTAAAACAGTCTGTGCTGACGCTGTCGGGGATAGCCATCAGGAACATAAAAATTGATACCCTCTAAAATGGCCGAGTTATCGATGAAACCCCTTAACAGTCTGAAAAAATGGGTCAGTGTAGACCCATCCCTTCTAAGTTGCAAACTATTGGTCCCAAGCATACCCAAGAGGAACCCAGTGGGATGGAGCCACGGATAACTACCATACTCCCTCATGTAGAGATACCTCAGAAATTTTTTCTGAACCCTCTCCAACATGAGGGAGTATCTCGCTTCGTGCGGACTACATATCACCGATGCACTTCTTAAACCTCGAGCGAATTTTCTAATTCGAAAATTCTAAATGTACGGGGATTCTCAAAAACCCCTCCAGTTCGGAGAATAAAAACATAAGCAGATGGCTAGATTTGCTCAAATACAAGCTTGTATTTATGTGGATAATAATTTCTTCATCCAATTTGATCTAAACAGCTATGTTTTTATGTAACTGTGATGCTTATTCAATGCCGCGTGGGCCTATTTTGTCATTTAGAAGCTTTGCTATTTTGCTTGTATGGCAAACAGCACAGAAGAAGGCAACATCTTTGCTTCAGAAAAATAATCCACATGTTTAGCGAGAATCTTACCCATTACACCATATTTGATTATTGATAAATGCTATGGCTGGTAATAATCTTTTGGTTTTCAGGATAATGGGGAATATCACATAAAGCAGGCACTCGTAGGAGGGGAACCCCCCACTCCAGCGCAGGACCCAGCTGTATACGGATACAGCAACTCCACACATCATGTGCCAAAGGTAACTAACAACGTAACTCGTAAAACTTTTTACCCGTATTGAATTTCAGAGCACTGGAAAAATATTGATCTTTAAAATATTTTTTTTTTTTTTTTAAAAGAAATATTAGCGTTCTTATAATTTACACAAATATTTCAATTTTGGTGGCCATTTTCAACGAGTTGTAAATAACTCACTATTAGAAAATGAAAATCAAGTTGGGGTAGAGTGGGGTTTGAACCTTGGGCCTCTGGCCCGTGAGTCCACAACACTAGCCACGGGACCACAACCCGATTATTTATATAAATTTATTGCATCAGCATATATGTATTATTTATTTGTATGGAATGTATATGGCATTAAAGTATTTAACAATAATATGGATTGTCATCTGGTTAGGTTAGTCTCCATCTAACATGGTTCAGCCCATTTAAAAACAGATTTTTTGTGACTAAAATTATAACCTATATAAATACTGAAAGACGGTTATTAATAAAATAAATGCTTTTTTGTTTAAAAAGAACGCATAACTAATATAACCCAAGTATCAAAGGAAATAAGATTATGTAGTTAATAAAGTGACTCTTATGTAAAGTTGAAGAAATTCACATGCATTGAAATATTTGCATTCCTATGATTTACCCAAATATTTCAATTTTGGGGGCTATTTTCAATGAGTTGTAAATCATTCACTATTAAAAAATGGGAATTAAGTTGTGTTAGAGTAGGGTTTGAACCTCGGACCTCTGATCCATAAATCCGTTACACGGGACCACCCAGAAATGAATATGTAATCAACTTAATTTAATAATTAAATAATAAAATAAATATAAATTATGATTATTAATAAATATATATGCATTGTAGATTCTTTAAAAATTCACATTTATTGCATGTGCAATTAAGAATACCACAAAAAATGCAATTTGTATAAACGTTTTTATGTTGTTTTTTTATCCCTTCGTCTTATTTTAATAATTATTATTTCATCAAGTTATCCTTAATTGTTTCAGGCCCAGAGTCCAGTAGCAATGAGTGTCTCCGGTACTCTGTCAGCCGCCCAATCTCAGTACCTCTCCCAACTTACTCAGAAATCGGAGGCTTTGAAGCAGGATAGAAACTTACTTAACTCACAAGGTATTTTATCAATCAATTATAGCTCTTTATCTGTCACTGTTCAGTATGAATCATCCTCTCATATATATTTAGTCAGTCCATCCAATTTAAATGAAAGTAATACGAAGTATGTGTATAGATATAGGCACATTAGTAGACTGCTTATACAGTAAAACCTCATTTTTACATTCTCAATTTTACGTTTTCCCACTTTTTACCCTGAAATGTTCAGGACCCATTTTCCTTCATACATTATCATACAAATATTCCCCCCAATTAACATTTTTTATCACCCCGGTTTTACGCTTAAAAATTTTCGGAATTCATTTGATGTGTCAAAAAAGTAATGATGCCGCAGCCCGCACACCACCGCGTGTGCCACGCGGATGAAGAATAAAAACAGGCAAACAACTAATAAAGGATAAATTATTGTCTTAACCTTAATTCAAAGCAGGTGCAGTGTAATTGACCTTTTTGTTTAAATGTCTTCCTTTAGGGTTAGTCTTAGTTTTCATTTGAACAAAAACGTCATATTGACTTGTACAATTCATGATATACAGTTGACAAACGTTTAGAAACAATGAAGTTTTAATATCATTGAATTGCGATGTTTAAAACATAACAATAGAAATATTTAAAGTTATAAAAAAGATGGTTTAAAAAGTTGAAATTTTGCCGCGATCTATATGACAGTTGTTTTTAGTGATGCCATAGAAAAAAAGTGATACCGTAAAAATAAAATTTCCCAACACTTGGGGGAAAATTATTTTATGCAAATTCAAAATTCTATTTTTGTTTTTTTTTATTTACTCGTAAAATAATTTTAACTTGCTGTTTTTAAATCTAATAAAAAAACAGAATTCATAATATATAAAAAAATATTTTTAGTGAAATCATTGAAAATAGTTAAAAAATATTTACAATTTCCACTTATAACCATTTTTACAATTTCAAATCAATTTTATTTTTAAGTAATCCTATTTTTTCCATACATTTTTCATTTCCTCACTTTAGCATTTTCCTCACTTTTACTCTTTTTTTTTTCTTGCACCCTTGAAAAACGTAAAAAGGGATTTTTACTGTAATTTTTTTTTAAATTGTGGGAAAGTACTTAGAATATTTAAAAAGTAACAGGTTAATCAAATGAAATATTTAACAGAGATGTGAAAAATCATTTACTGGGCTTTGTCCGCTGTGTAACATTCAGCAAGTTTTAACATCTTTATTTCTTCAATTATTTTCCAGTGTACAGCACAAACTATGGTGTCTACGGACAGTCGGATATTTCTAGCCAGAGAAAACCCTTGCAAAGGGTACGAGTACCTCCTCCTTCTAAGGTAAGACCATTACACCGCCCAACTTTTTTTATTAATTTATTTTTCTTATTTTTTTCACACATGTCACATAACACCTTTATCCTCTCATGTCTTCAACTATCAATTAAGTATTCAACATTTTCGGTCCGCAATAATAATTTTTGTTTCGTGATTTTAATTGCATTTGAATAAAATAAAGATTCCTGAATGTTTTATTTCTCATTAGATTCCCAGCAGCGCTGTGGAGATGCCCGGGGAACAGTTGGGTGTGGGCTCAACTGGCCTACTGGACGTGCAGTTTGGAGCGTTGGACTTCAGCTCCGACACCTCCCCATTCCTCGCGGAGCCGACTGACACCTTCACCACCAACTCTGTGAGCTGCAGTCAGATTACTTTACCGCAATACTAAACATTTACAATTCTAATTTGGGGGAATATGGAAGTGAAGACATTTACAGGGCTGTAGGATTTTTCCTTGTCGATGCAGGGAGCTCCGACCCTAGTTGGTGATGGAAGAAAGCGATATTGATGCTTTATTACATG
Organism: Micrasema longulum; assembly: GCF_059751315.1. NCBI lineage: Eukaryota > Metazoa > Arthropoda > Insecta > Trichoptera > Brachycentridae > Micrasema > Micrasema longulum. Next base: position 5,077 of record NW_028279668.1, read on the forward strand.
TTGAATATAATGTAGGATCGGTAAAGTAGGTGCAGTGTAATTGACCATTTTGTTTGTGTCTAATTTGGTGTTTTACTAAATAGTGACTTGCAGTTGACGCATGTTTAAGAAGAATAAAGTCTTTACATCAATAAATTACAATGCAGAAAGTTTTAAAAAATGGCAATAAAAATATTATTTGATGTTATACACACATAATGTGAAAAGAAGATAGTTTAAACAGTTATCATAAAAGTGTGAAACAGTCTGCGATGTAAATGACAGTTGTAATTTTGTGGTGCCATACTAAAAAAAGTGATACCATATAAATAAAATTTCCTAATATTTAGGGAAAAAATCGTTATATGCATTTTATGCAAATTCAAATTTTTATTTTCGTGTTTTGAGGTTAAGTACATAGATAAAATTATTTATGCATGTATTTTTTTTTTAATTCAATAAAAAATAACACATTGCAGTTTTGTTTGAAAAAATACAAAATATTTTAAATTATATCATTGGTAAATATGAATAATCACCAATCATGACAGTTTTTCTGCAGTAAATTTAGTATAGTCTTGTACAATAATTATATTCACTCACTTTAAAGTTTTCCTCAGTTTTACACTTTTTTTGTTGCCGCCTTGAAAAACAGGAGTTTTACTGTATGTTTGAACACCCACATTGCTTCAATTATTTAATCTGATAATTTTTGTAAATCAAGAGCTGAAACCTATATTGTTGTGGGTGGGTTCTTCGGATTTATTTCACCCAGCTCTTTTTCAGCTCTTGTTATGCAAAAATCAATAGGTGGAAGGTGGAAGTTGTAGCGATAGAAAACTGCTCTGGAGGCTTTTTCTGCTTATGATCAAATCATATAAAACAATTGTTTTACAATATACATACATGTTAAAATAAACACACGAGACAGAGCGGGTTTTACAACTAACCTGAATATTAACTTTGATAGTTGATACAATGGAGCGGGATTTGTCTCATTTTCTTTTTTTTTAGATTGATTTATTTCAAAATTTGTTAAAAGCACATTTTTTAACTCTGCGATATGGATGTTCAAACCTTAAGAGTATATACATCTTAGAGTCCGTACTATTTCAAAATTTGGAAGAATTTTTGAAAAGGGGGCGTGGTCTTTTGTTAAGTGAAGACGTTTTTCGTTTCCAGAAGTTTATAAAACAGGGTTGTCACAAATGCACGACTTTTTTTATGTAGTAACAAGTTTACTAAAAACATTTTAAATAAATAAAAGTAAGCAATAATAAACATTATAAATGACATTGTTGGGTACATAAATTAATTTAATAAACAAATATGCAATTACATATAGTGAAAAAGTAAAACTGCAATAAAGTAAATTTATTGAGTTTAAAAATTAACCAATTTGTTAAAATGTTGTCTTACTCTGACGGCAGGTTGTAACTTACATCTTTAAAAACTGGTTAAACGGGGTCTCCAATTCCAAAATATTTTCCGAATTCGTTGTTTGATTTGAGAACTGAAAACAGTCATCTCTATTAAATTTTATATTTAATCTTGTATATTTGGATAGAGTGAAGATGTCACTTCCAATTTGGTGATTTGGAGAAATTACGCCGTTTCACCAAAGAGGTAGGCAGAGAGGATATAACGCCATATCACTCTGTCTTTGCATGTAGACCTCGCTTCCTCTACATTCATACATCTTCTCATGCACGTACACTGATTTTTCCGACTTTATGGTATATAAATATGAAATATGGCTTTATTAATAGAACTACGTCTGATTTCCAAAGTATGCTTACACTTAAAACACTTTATTGCTCTTTAGTTCGCCCTATTCTTGAATATGCATCTGTAATCTGGTCCCCTCATTATGCTGTTCATATCAAGCGCCTTGAATCAGTTCAACATCGTTTTATAAGAAAAATTGCATGGAAGATGGGATTGGAAAGAGGAGACTATTCATATTCTGATATGGAGAGGTTTTTAAGCATATCAAGTCTTGAAAAACGCAGATGCATTGCAGATATAATCTGCATGTATAAAATTATGAACTGTCTCATTGATGCCCCTGAAATTTTGCAAAAGATTCTTTTTAACGTTCCCACCCGTAGACTAAGAAATAATGAAATGCTTTTCCTCGGTCACTACAGGACCAATTATGGTGCACAGTCGCCTTTGCCCAGAATGATCAGGCGGGTGAACGATCATCGAGATCTTGATTATTATGGTGTAAGGATGTCTTTCTTTACAAATCAGCTAAAGAATCTGTATAGTTAGCCTATGCTTTTTACTTAATCTAAAAAATCTATCATCTGTCTTTGCTGCTTATTTCTGTTCCTTATATTTTTTTATTCCTTTGTAAAAATTTCTTTTAATTGTAATGTTTATAATGGACTTTGTCCGTAAATAAATAAATAAATAAATAAATAAATAAATAAATGTTACCCAGAGCGAGTTAGGTTTTTGAAAACATTTCTTTTTCGGAGCTTACATAACACCGACCCTCACCTCTAAGAATAAGAACCTCACTTTATTGTGAAAAATATCGCCGGGGTTGCGATCGACGAGGGTTACCTGCACATTGTTAAAACAGTGAAATAAATAAACTGTCTAACCGTCTACCTCTGTTTCATGTAAATAAATAATATTTTATTAAAATATATATATAGATATAATAACATTGTCTTATGTCTATTCCAGACATCCAGCCTGGAGCACAGTCTGGAGAGCAGTGTGGTGCCTCCCAGTGTGGCGGCCGTCCCTTCTGCGGCCAAGTCCACCCTCCCCTACCCCTCCCCCGCGCTACCCCCCGCCCGCATCGTTCCCCAGGTGGACCACACTACCCCCACCTCCACCCAGATGGTAATTATCGCACTAGGTGTTTAACCCAAAGTCTGAGAATGCACACAGATAAAGTAAAATCACAATATTATTCCTTAAATATATAAGATTTATGTATAAGGATGCCATTAGTCCCAAAATATCGGGCTGAGAAAACCTATAATGTCCCGATTTAAAATTGGACAATGTAGCAACGCTGGTAACTAACAAAAATCTCGCACAGCAGTTTATTGGGTGGCAATTTTAACGATTTATGTATCAAAAGAATTTCATAGAGGCTGAACTTGCCTCGATTGGATGGAAGTCAATAGATTCTGCGGAAGAAAAGTGGATTTATTTTAGTCAACTGTTGAATTTATTTGAGTGTTTATTGGCCATAATGTCACAGCAGAATGAACAATATCATTGATGTCGGCCCAGTGGAGCGATGAAAAAAATTGTTTTTAATATTGCAGTATTAGGATGACTTGCATGAAGTTCTACTGATACATAAAGGACAAATAGAACTGATGCATACCTTACAATAAGACGAATATATTATACGCAGAATTTCCCTGCTATTCTAATTGACTTTGTTGTTATTTTTTACAGTTGACATCGGAGTCCCTCTCAGCAGCTGTGGCTGTAGAACAGCAACAACAGCAACAGCAGCAAGAGCAGCAAAACGCCGTCTCCAGTGCGGCTCAGTACTCCACTAGTCCTGTCACCTCCTCGCGGACCACCCAGCCGTGTCAGCCCACCAACAGCTGACAACCGTCTCTGGTAACTATAAATGCCATAGGTCTCGACTAGGATGAAGCTAGGCTTTGAATAGGGTGATTATAATAATAAGGGAATAGGGGTTGATAGGTTTGAATTTTTTATAGATTTCTAAATCGGGTCAGGTGTCTTTGAAACAGGGAAAATAATGTGAAAAATATTTCTCTGTATGAACTGTTACAGAATTGCCAGTTGAGAGGTGGCAACGGCTCTAGTTCGCCCGATCAGACTTGTCTCTCCTGGTTTACTAACAAGCTAATGAACTAACATACCCTATCGCCGTCAGAATTGGGAACATTATATTGAGGGTGACAGACAAATTGGCTTTTTGTACTGAGGTGCACTGATGGTGAAAGGGGCGGGGCATTGAAAGCATTAAATTTAAATTTTAAACAGCGCAAATCTTTTATATCCAAATAATTTATTTTTAAAAAGTAATTAACCCTTCATCAAAGTTTAAAAATTTGTTTCTGAGAAGACATTTTAAATATTTTGTTAGAAATGTGACTCCTGAATATTAAATTAATTTAGAAAATATGACACAAATGTGCATACTTATTTTATTGAAACCAAAGTTCAATAAGCACAAAGTTATTTATTTATGTTTTGAGTAGTCGTACAAGTGTATTGATAATACTATTGATGCAGGCATGTACAAAAAACATTTTCAAAAATCACAAAATGAACAAAAATGAATTTATACTCGTATGTCCGCCCATCAAAGATTTATCCTTTAAAATATTTTATTATTTAATTTTTACCTTTATTTTCAATTGTTTTCAACTTCCACTGAATGTGTTGTATAATTTTTACGTTTAATTTTGGTTTCTAAATCTTCAGTTCAAAGTAATGTATGTTATTTTAATTAATAATTAAACCAAATATGTTTATATTATAAGTTTTGTAAAAGGCAATTTTGCCGTATATGTTAGTAAAATAAAATGAGTGAAAACTGTAATGTCTACTTTTAGGACTGGAGAGCCACCTCACGGGAGGGGGTAAATCATCCAGCTCTACGGAGGTGTCAGTCCAGCAGTCTGTGTATTCCTACCCTGGGCCCGCACAGGCTCCCTATAGCACCAAACAGCAGCCCTATCACCCGGCGCATCATACTTATCCATACTCGCAGGTGACATATTGTCATTAATTAACGCATCATTATATTATACCCCTATCCACATCTGATTGGTACCATAAATGCACCGTATCTCGGTAAGATGACTCAGGTCAACTCAAAACAGGACTTTAGTCCCATGGAGTTAGGACTACTTGTGTATCAATAAATTTCATCAATATTTTGAGTTTGTCCAAATTTTTGTAGACGGGGACTGGATTCAACTCCCTGGGGAGCTGTTTATATAAACATATTACAACGGAGATGAAGAACATTTAAGAGAAGGTAATATAGAAGTCTAGGCATCTACAGGGCTTATGACCTGTCTATGGCTGGTTTAAGTGGCCACTTTACACACTAACATTCACCATTCTGCCCATATTTTAACAACTATATTCCTTCAATTCTTTCATCTGTTTATGTTTGTGAAGTTAAAGAGCTGTAGATGCCTAGACTTCTATATTACCTTCTCTTAAATGTTCTTCATCTCTGTTGTAATATGTTAATAAATTTCATGTAAATAAAAATGTAAAAACAACATTTATTTATTTAATAAACTCCCAGAGGGCTCTTACAATATACAGTTAAAAGTGCATAAAGCATTATTGAAAATAACAAAATAAAATCATAACTTTTACACTAAACATGTAATTAATTCTAAAAAAAGATGAAGGAAATTAAGTGAAGATGAGAAACACATTAAAAAGAGGAGAATTGAGGGGATGGCCATTCGATGGATAGGATAGCTGATTTCATTGCAGCAGGAGTGGTGTGGGGCGAGTCCAACAGCTCAGCATTATTATTAGCAGTTCTGTGGATGCGTGCCAGGGGAGAATGGTAGGTGAAGTTTGTCCTATTGTACTCACACTTGAACATGTGTTGGAGTCTGGTGGTCCTTGTGGGTACACGAAAGTTTATCAGGGTCAGTAATTTTTGGCAATCTATTAGGGTGCATATCACTTAGTGCATTAAAGTGAGGTCAGCAATTTTACTTCTGGTGGAGATTAATGGTAACCTCAACTCAGATATAAAAGTTTGGTAGCAAATTTCATCTACAGGTTTACCCTTTTTGAACTGTATGTAGCGTAAAAACTTTGGCTGAACTCTTTGCACTTGATTTTATCTTTCATAGCCCTATCATATGTCGATTTCTCACACATTTTATTCGAAAACTTTAAATATGAATTAATGATTGATATTTCTCTATCCTTTCAAGGTGAATTCGAGCGCAACATCCTTCACAGCGGCATCTAATGCAGCATCAGGAAATGTGTCAGCCTCTTACCCACCCAGCAACACACTCAACCAGTATCAACCCATCAATACGTACCAGGTAAGAGCTTCCGCTATTTAATTTGGGTGTTATGTTTTCCCCGAACTTTGAACTAACTTTTAATTTTTTTTTTACTGGACACAAGTGTTATTTAAAAAAAAAAATATTTAATCAAGGTGCAGATCTATGAAATTAATTATGTACAAAGCAGTAACTTTTTAAATTTATTTGAAATTTAGTTTCATCAGTAGAAATTCATCTGTCAATGGCTTGTAAAACTAAAATTTGTTAGTATTGACAAAAAATCTATAATTTTCTTCCTTTGCTTATTTTAAAGTAAATGTTTCAAATTTAATTTTTAAAAATTATGTAAAATTGTCTTAATGTGTTTTTTTTTCTTGACTTTTTTTTTATGCTAAAAATATAACAAAAATATTTTTTTGCCAGTTTTAATATCTTGTTTTTAAATTTCATATCATTATTCAAATTAATGTAAATCTCATGACGACATATTGACTATTCAATAATGTTAATCAGAAAGAAAGGAAGTATTTTTGAAATACATTAGTTCGTAGCTTTTTAAAATAATTGTTCGTTAGTTTTCTGATGCCAAACTTCCATAGAAATTGGTGCATCGTCAGTACACCTGAATTTGATTTTCTTAGTAAGCTTAAATAACACTAACAGCGCATCAGTTTGTCTTACAGAGTATACATTTTTATCGGCCCACATAATTTATGTTTCTGCAGTAGCCTAGTAAATATGTCACCGCCAAAAAGTTCAATCAGCCACTCAATTGGGCGGCTAGCTGTTCTTTAAATATCGGCATTCAATTAAATGGCTAGGCCGTTGGTTAAATGAATTAAGATAGCTCAAAGTTAAATGTGTTGGCTGGTTAAAAGCTGGCCCTTTGGAAACAGCCCAACCAATAACTGCCTGGTTTGTTTGGGATAGGTTTGGTTAAGTATAATAATGTTTTGTTTATTTTTATTTAACTTAACCTATTAACGTAACAAAATAAACAAAACAATTATTATTGTTGTATTAAAATTAAAGAGGTTAAGTGACGTTCAGCCCTTTCCTTAAATATTATTTTCAACATTATGGCTAAGCGTCCGTTCGCCATTCAATTGAATGTCGGCATTTAATGAACAGCCTAGCCGCCTAAATAAGGGTTGATTTAACTATTTGGCGGCGATATATACAAAAATACTTATTTATACAGTTACAAAAATGATTTTCTGTGGTTATTGTTTCCTGTGGCAATAATGTTCGGGTACCCTAATTTATTTACTTGAAATATATGTCTGCATTATCTAAATATTTTTTTAATTAACAAGCTTTTTCTCCCGATTGAACTATCGTTGTTTGGAAATGTTTTATACTTTTTTCCATGTGTTTAACAGTTAACAAACTAACTCTCATACTCTTTTTTTTCTTTTTCTTTATGCTTAGGGGATCAAAAGTACATAACATTAACAATATTCTTCATTATTAAATTACCCACTGAATATTTAGTTCAGAGTTGTTAAAACTACATTGAAATCTTGAAGAATGACTCATTCTCTCAAAGTTAGTAATACTTTCACAGCGGGGATTTCAAAAAAAATAAATGTAAATAAAAATATTAAATATGTCACCCTTTACTGGTTCTTGAAGCTTACCATTACATAGTTAAAAATTTTAAATGAATCAAATCGATAAAATGGCTTACGCATCATTAGGTCCTACAAGAAAAAAATAATTATTGCGTTAATAGATCCTTTACAAAATAATATGATCTGAAAACAGTACAAATAATCAATTAATTTTATTGTTATTGTAAACAGATAAGAGTAAAATTAATATTTATAATTTTGTACTGTGTAATTTTAAATAAGAAAACACCCTTTCAACAATAAATAATTTTTTCTTACTACCGAACGGGTTAGGTTTAAAAAAAATGTTTCTAGAACTTCCTGTAGTATAATTTCGAGTAACAATCCAATATTGTATCTTCTATCCCGCGTAAACTAAGAGTTGAAGATTGGCGAAACAATGATGGATGAGTGGAGTGTTTTGTGTTGGTTTGCAGAATTCATCGTCGGTGTCCGTGTATGGACAAAGTGGCTTATATACGGCGTCCAATGTACCTTATAATAGCTATCAAGCTCTGCAGACCAACTCAAACAAGATGTCCTCTAATGTCAAGGACACGCAGGTAAGTCTTCCATAATATACATTGTGTTTCAGGGTCATATCGCGAGAGCAAGGTGGTATTGCCCTAATTTAAAAAAAAATACAGACATTTCTTATATTTAAATTTATTTTTGTTTGCGTTTTTTCTGTCATTGTAAGGCTAGTATAGCGGTCGGCAAACTCATTATTAGTCAGAAAAGCCAAAGGTCAGCGTACAATAATTAAGATTTCTTTTGAGAAACACATTAATTTTTATTTCAAATATTTTCCTCTTATGATGCAGCAAGATTTGCGTATTTACTCACAATTTTAACTAAAAATTCTTTATGTTGGCTATATAAAAAAATTAACTACAATAAAATTTTGTTGAAAATCTTGATCTCCAATTCCGCAATATTGCATTTTTTTCTGGAAATGTATGCGCGCGCTTCTTGATGAATGATGCAATTGTAAACAAGTATTTTGTAATTTTTGCCTTCAAAATAGGAACAAAACGTATTCTCACATCGGTCATACTTGCCCCATCTGTTGAAATTGAAACAATTTTAACGTCGACGGCAATCCATCACCGCGTAACTCAAATTCGACTACCTAAGAAGAGAGGGATTAAAACTTACAGATTTTTTTATTAATTAATTACATAATGTTGTACATGTTTCTTTTGCTGTTATAATCTACTGTTATGTATTCAGTTAATCTTAAAACTGTAACTTTCTAAAAAAAGAGACTAGCTCTTGTGTTTGAAAAGTGGCTTACATTGTTATAGTTATCATAGCATAAACTACAAATATTTGAATATTCTTTTAATTTTAATAATAATAAAATAAAAATATAATCATACCTTTTTATTTTTCTTAAAAACAAAACGAAAACTAGCTCTGAAACAATTTCACACACACAATAGGCTGCTCGCGCACACGGTTATATATTAAAACAATGTGTGAAAGTGTGTCTGCTATTAGAAACGCAGCGCCTACTATCGTCTGGTGTCGGCTAAACCGGGGAATCCCATGCCAGCCCCAACCGGCATAATTGTAAATCGGCGTAAATTGAACCGGCGAAACGTCGTTTGCCTGTAATTTCGAATATACATGAGAATAAAAATAAAAAAATTATACAAAACATAGAGAAAAACAGAAAATAATAATACAGTAATACTAATTTAAATAGAATGATGTTTTTACTCGGGTTCAAAAAATTACTTTGAATTTATTTAGTGATGTAATAGTTTTTAGTTTAGTTCATTGGGGAGGTTATTATAATGTTTTAATCCTCAAGTGGTCAAACTTGAGTTACGCAGTGATGGGTAGCCGTTGGTGTTATATGATGTTTCTCCGTGCATTTAATTACGGTATTTGCAATATTCTTAATAATGCAAAATACATAATCGTAAAAGTTGTTTTTTAGGATGCATAAACAAAATAGATCAAACAGAAAGGGATACTTGCGCTGTGTAAGCCGCAGTTCAGTAGCTAAAGAGCCACGTTCAGCTCTCAAGCTGCAGTTTGATGACCACTGGTCTAGCACATCTATATGATAATATATTTTGGGTATACTGGCAAAAGGCTTTCACTCTCAAATCCCTGTTTTGAGAAATCAAGCATTTAAGTTTTGTCCCAATTTTATTCTTTTACATCTTATTTAAATATAGTAAGATGTTAAGTGCTCATTTAAGAATGTTTTTAATTTTTCCGTTTCTTAATTTTATTTTAAGTAAATATTAAGTTATTTAAAGCTTTTAGCCTGAATAAAATACCGAGTATACGACTTAACCTTAAATTTATTTTTAAAACTACAGATATACGAAATTTCATATGACTACGCTCCACAAACTGGCAAAATACACTAATTTTGCCAGTTTGTGGAGCGTAAAAAACTTTACAAAACTGCATCATTAAGTCAAATCTGCATATTTTCGAGTTAATGTTTTTTGCCAGTATATCCACGATATGATCGAAACAAGCCAATGAATGACCGCAAACAATTAGTTCGCATTCCTTGCGTCATTAATATTTATATGTTCCATGAAAGTTAATTTAAAATATTTTTTTATTACTACCAAAACAGCAAATTCAAATCATGGAATGTAACCGGATGTTTGACTGAAATACAAACTTGGTTTAGCACTCAGAGTAGTAATGCGCTAAGCTATAGAGGAGCCCAAACGTAGGAAAACCATTCTATGACTATTAAGTTAGTTACAGTTCACAGCAAAACAATGCGACTTCAATACTGCTGCAACCAAACATACTGCTATTCACCATTGTCGATTTTTATTTATTATAACGTAAATATATAAGTTATTTACAAACAAAACCAAGCAGTGACAAAAGTGTCCAAACAAAAAAAATAGCCGCTAGCAGAGTGAAGTTGTCGCTAACCAACAACGCTTCCGTTCTATGAAACATAGCGATAGGGCTTCTCTATAGCTTGGCGCATTATTACTCTGAGGTTTAGTACAAGTTAAGTATACCTACACGGAAATTACCAAACAAAATGTACCAAATATTTTGTGGGGGTTTGAGTAGCTAAAATGCTTTAATTTATCTGTCATACCTAACACAATTTTTTACCTGAATGTTATTTTTTTTTTAAAAATTATTAACACATTCCCAGCTTGACAATTACATATTAACCTGTAACATTGCAGATTAATTCTTCATTTTATAAAATCATCTCCCGGTAAGCTTTGGATATTTTAAATATTTTAATGAAGAAGTTTAGCGTTATCTAAAATTGGAATAAAAGATATTTTCTGGCGCAAGCATTAAATTTAATAATAATGACAAAATTTATCCGAAATGTATGGAAAAACGGATAAAAAATACTTTTAAACACTTCAATTTTTGTAAGTTTTATGTCATCACCATTTCTCTTTGCCAATCCAAACTGACCGTCACGAGTCAAGTGAAATAAAATGTACAGAGTAAGACATTTATTTGACTGAAGTTAGCAAAGCGTATTACAAATTATCTCTCTTCCCTTCAGTTTTTGTCAATTTTTTTTTTTAATTCACAGCGTTGTAAAGAATTTGTGTGGAGAGTTTTAAAGTTTTTATTTTTTACTTTGAACATCTTTAACCCTTTTCTTGGGAGTGTATCCTATAGGATACAAATGATCTCATTTTTCTCATGAACTAAAACAACATCTTGTTAAAATTGCTTTTCCATATTTTTCATTCCTAACTGCATAATATACGTTTATTAAAACAAAAAAAAGTTTACACTTATTTGTTTATAAATTTGTATAAACCACTTTAATTTTTTTTTTATTACACTTCGACTGGTTTCGAGGTTACTACCTCATCAATATATATTGATAACAATAATATTAAAAAAAGTTTGTTCGATATTCATCAAACGTTTTTTCGTTCTGCCAAGATAAGAATAAGAATTAATTATAGTGTAACCCAAAAAATCTTAAATACTTTTGGCTATTTAAATATCTAGTTGTCTTTGTCCAGGCGGATGAAGAATACAGTTTCTGTGTGAAATATGACCAGAAATCTGGACAAGGTTTTCGACTCGATGACTCCTCTCAGCTAAAAATCCTGAATAACGAAATCGAGTGGGGATAAGTCGGCCTCGTGGTGTAGTTGTTTAGTGCGTTCGCCTACCGTGCTTTTGGTCCCGGGTTCGATTCCTGGCACGGTTGACATGAAATATGTTTTTTAAAGGTGGTTTAACACTGCAATATTTCACTGTCCCGGGCTGGTACCTTAAGTGTAAGACTGATCACCTTACCTTTATGCAACAGACGATCAAGGTACACTGTATTTGGCGATTCGATGTAGTGTCCTATGCACTACCGGGTGCAGGTAGGGGTTGATGATGATGATATGAAAAGAACGCTAGACTTCTTCATTATTATTTCGGTAATTTTACTTTTTTTCCTTCAGGAGTTTATATTTAATTTTTTTTTAAAATTAATTTTGTTGTTTTTCATGTTCCAGTATGAGCCTGTGGTAACTACAGCAAACAACAGTCTATCCAATTCCCAAACAGGGCAGTCAACGCAATCCTCCACTAAGATTTCTACAACGTCAGGTAACTAAAATATATTATGTAGAGGTCATAAATTCAGTTTTTCAGTTATTTTTAAAAGTAGATATGGTTTTTATTTCAAACTTCCAAAAAGTTAAGAAAAAAATAATAGTCATATTTTTTTTTTAATTTAGGTAAATTGTAAAAATTAAATAGGGTTGTGGTCTCGTGGCTGGCTAGTGTCTCGGACTCACGGCTCAAAGGTCCGTGGTTCAAATCCCACGGTACCTCAACTTGATTCCCATTTTCTAAAAGTGAGTTATTTACATCTCATTGAAAATGGCCCTCAAAATGAAATATTTTGGTAAATCATAAGATTGCAAATATTATTATTTTTTTATATTTTTTAAATCAAGTAATTTGCCTAGTTAGTATGGTTATATTTGTTTAGAGGCTTTTTACAGAATGTTTTTGACTAATAATTATTAGTCGATAACAGATACAAACATATTTCAACAGAGTTGGAGAATCTCTTTGAGAATTGGATTATAGAAGTATAGGCTTATAACCTGTCAACAGATTTAAGTAATCTTTTGTACATTATTCAGTGAAGTGTAAATTCTAAACTTGACAGAATTCTGAAATTTTCTAATAAAATGTGATATTCTGCCTATGTCCTAACACCTGTATTTCTCTGATTCTTCCATATTTTTGTGAAGAAAAACAGCTGGAATCAACGGCTGAAATAATTGAAGTAATATGGATGGTAAACATTGACAAAGTATCACATAAACCAGCTAATGGCAGGTGCAAATGCCTAATGCTATTTTAATCATTTATTCTGTATGCTAACTAAAAATCTGATTTTTTCGTGTTATGACTATTTTATTGGATGTGCTATGTAAATATAATATGTATATCTTTTTGTAAGCTCTCATTTCCCTCTTTTGAAGAATTTTCACTCGATCTCTTACATCATTAAAAAAAATCTCCAACATTAAATCACGCTTTGCGGGTTGCCCAAATGTCAGCGGACGGTTGTTATAAAATGCTTTTCTTTCGCCTTTCTTCACCCTCTCACCCGCCTAACATGTCTCGACGCCACTAATCTTTACCTGAATGCCACAGACTTGGTCCCTTACATAATTTAACATTTCCCCGACATTTTAACATACATTCCAGTTGCCCAAACATCAGAGGACGGTTGCTATAAATCTGCCTTACTTTTGCCTTCCTTCACCCTCTCACCCGCTTAACATGCCTCGACGCCACTAATCTTTACCTAAATGCCACACACTTGGTCCCTTACATAATTTAACATTTCCCCGACATTTTAACATACATTCCGGTTGCCCAAACCTCAGGGGACGGTTGCTATAAAAATGCCTTACTTTTGCCTTCCTTCACCCTCTCACCCGCCTAACATGTCTCGACGCCACTAACCTCGCCCCGGCCAGGGAAGTGTAGCGTCTCCTCCTCTGTGTCAGGGGTGGGCGTGGGAGCCGGGGGCCATGTGGGCGTCATGGGCCAGTACATCATGAGCCAGCCCTTCTACCAGCAGCCGCTGCCCTACGGGTACGAGGAGGTGCAGATGCTTCAGCAGAGGCTGCCCCACCACATGGTGAGTTCTGTTATAGTAATTTATTTAATTACAAATTATTGTTGCATATCATTGATTTTTCTCTTTAATTTTTTTTAAAACCTCATAACATTTTTATTTCTAAATTATCTAAAATATTATCACATTTGCACCCCATCAAAGTATGTACTAAGTATGACATTTAATATAATTAAAACAATTTTTCATTCTTTTTCGTCTAAATAAACAGTAGAAGCAGGTTGTAGGTTTTTATTGGATAATACTTACATATTTGATTACCATAGACAGCTGAAATAGCTCAAAATTAGATGGAGAAACTATCGCTCCCTCCCATTTCTGTTCACTGTTCTTCATAGTCCTAACTCTCCTATATACCTCCATGAAAAATTTCAACGCTTATCAGTTCATGGTTAACCTCTTAGTTCTAACTCTCAAAGCACCTTCATAATTTCCATACACAATTCCTCTTTCTTATCTAACTCATGTAGTGTCCGAGCAGCTCGACTGTGGACTGTGGATCTCCCATCCTCTATCGAAGATGTTTCTACAGTATCCCTGTTTAAATCACACCTGAAGAAACCCGCCAATGTACAATACAGTAAAACCTCATTTTTACGTTTCTCAATTTTACATTTTCCCGCTTTTTACACCAAAATGTTTGGGTCCCATTTTTTTCCATTCATTCTCATTCAAATATCCCCCCAATTAACGTTTTTTACGGTTTTCATAACCCCGGTTTTTACCTTGAAATTTTTTTGAAACTCACTCGATCTGTCAAAAGACACCGAGCTGTGCGCCGCCACGTGAATGGAGAATAAAATCGAGGTAAATAAAAAAATGTGTAAATTATTGTCTTACTAAATTCAATGTCGGTGCAGTGTAATTGGCCATTTTGTTTAAGTGTCTAATTTTTACATTTTACTAAATTGTGACATGCAGTTACGATGCAGAAAGTTTGAAAAATCGGCAATAGAAATATTATTTGAAGTTATAAACATAATGCGAAAAGAAGATAGTTTGAACAGTTATCATAAAAGTGTTAAACAGTTTGGCTGCGATGTAAAAGACAGTTGAAATTCTGTGGTGCTATACTAAAAAAAGTGATACCATATAAATAAAATTTCCCAATATTTAGGGAAAAAATCATTGCATACATTTTATGCAAATTCAAAATTTTATTTTCTTTTTTTTTAAGGTTAAGTACCTAGATAAATTTATTTATGCATGTATTTTTTTTAAGTCAATAAAAAAATAACACATTGCAGTTTTGTTGGAAAAAATACGAAATATTTTTAATTATATCATTGGTAAATATGAATAATCCCCAATCATGACAGTTTTTACAATTTTTCTGCAGTAAATTTAGTATAGTCTTGTACAATAATTATATTGTTATGAAATTATTTTTTTCCATACATTTTTCATTTCCTCAAGTTTTTAAGGTTAAGTACCTACCTACCTACATAAGATTATTTAAACATGTTTTTTTAAATTCAATAAAATAAAAAAATCACATTGTATTATTGATTTTTAATGAAATCATCCCCAATTATGACCGTTTTTACAATTTTTCTGCAATTTTTCATTTCCTCACTTTAGCGTTTTCCTCAGTTTAACACTTTTTTTGCTGCTTCCTTGAAAAAGGTAAAACAGGGGTTTAACTGTATTTAATATTATGTACAAGAAGGTAAATAAATAAAATAATGTAAATACTCATCTCTTTGACTGAAAAAGGTGTATATTATGTCCATACAAATTTGCTCGAGTTACCTAAAACATCCCAACATTTCAGACGGGCTACTACGACATGGCCTACCCTTCAACCCGCGCTCCGGACGCGCCCTTCTCGCTCGACGGGCGCTTCGGGCGCGCGGGCGAGGCGGGCTCGCCGGCGCTGGGCGCAGGCGGCGGCGCGGCGGGCGCGGGGGCCGCGCCGGGCGGCGCCCAGGGCGGGCAGGCGGCCGCGCCCGGGCAGCCGCCGGTCGTGGCGCAGCCGTACGCGGCGTACTTCTACCAGCCGGGCATGGTGCCGGGGAGTTTCCAGTACGGCACCCCGCCGCTCTACCCGGTATGTTTCATTATTATCGCTTACGCATGATAGTTGAGAGAGATGAAAATACGTTATTTGGAAATAGGATTTAGTATGCCTGTCGATTCAGGGAGCTTCTGCGACAAAATAATATGACGTTATTTATTTATTTTATTTTATAAACATAAACGGCAAATCTGACTTTTACAAACATTTGTAATATTGACATATTTGGCTTAATATTTTAATTTTTTTTTTAAAACATGAATTTCCTAATACCCAAGATTTATAAAAAAAAATTAAACCAAAAATTATAGAAGATTTATATTTTAAAAAATTAACCTAAAAATTATACAGCATATTCAGTAGAAAATTTAAATAATAAAACTTTCTACAGTAAAACAACAAAATCATAAGTACTGTTTCACAAGTGAACTAAAAACTGTACATATATATATTATGAAATGCATGAATAAATAAATATAATTACCATTCACCATCTTTGAAAAAGTTCAAAAGGTTTGTTCCATAGGAAAAATACCCTACACTAAATATATCAGATACGTGGGAATAACTATTGCCGAGTTCATGAAGTCTATTTAATACGGCATTACAAGTATACACTGTCCGTGAATTGTTGCTACAAAACAGTGGCACCTGTCTAGTCATTCTTCCAGGCACCCTGAAGTTGATGAGAGATAATAGTTCAGGGCAATCCCATATTGAATTTACAATTTTGAATAAATTTAAAAGGTCTCTACCGTGCTTTCACACTGGACCGCTGTGCACGTGCAAACCATGAGCCCACTATGTAATTTTGCATGATTGGCCCATTACTCACCATGGCAAAAATCTACACTGCATTATAAAATACAATCAGTGGATCGTTATTTATTATAGATTTTTATTGGGTGATGACCCGCGTAAAACCATTTAAAAATGACAAAATATGTACAGACAGTGATTAGTTACACTAAATGCATTCTCATATTTTATTTGTTACATATACGACCTAAGCCAATTACAAAAGTTACATGAAGAAACATGAATTCAAGAAACTGAACAAAAATAACATAAAACTATGTAGCAAAGACAAACAAGGGAAATACAATATTGGTATACAATATATTTATAAAAACGAAAAACATAAGACTTCGAGCTAAACCATGCCAATCCAATCATCCAATTCATCCCACACTGTTTTAGTGGCGAACAGATCTACGAAAAGCCGGAAAATCTATCCCAAAAAATTCCAAGTCGTTTGACGAATTGACTAAACTACACATTCTGGAGATTGGGGCATAAAAACAAAAGTTGCTCTTAGAAAATTTAATTAATAGCAGATTTTGACTTCTGGTGACATGGTTGGGAACATGAAAAGAAATTGATTGATTGATATAAGAGATATATGGGTTATTTTACATCTGGACAAATTTGCACCGTTAGGGAGCAAGGGGTTAAACACTGTATTTCTGTATAAGTCAATAATTGTTTTGATTTTACAAATTGACGCACAACAAAATAACCCAAAATGTGCACCTGACCAATATAAAAAACTGAATGTTTATTGATGTCTGTTGATAGATGGCGACGGGTGGCGGTACAGCATCATCCACGTATGGCAGCGGGAAGGGGGTGGGTGGAGGGGGCTACGTGGGCGCCACATACGGAGCCCCCCAACCCCAGCAGCAGGCCTATGAGCAGCAACAGTCACAGCAGCAAGACTACAAGTCCGGTCAGTATACACGAGCATGCCAAAACTTTACCAAGCGTCACAAAGGGAAACATATTGAATTAATTAATCCGGAGCCCATATACATACGCGCCACAATGTATGTAGGTAATGTGTAGCTGTGTGACCAGTATTCAAGCATAGATTTGTTCTCATATTTTTAATAATAATAATGCAAGTTGTGTACCATTACTTATTTTGCGTTATCTTATATATATGATTCTTCTGGAATGTTTAATTTCTACATCATGTTTTTACAAAGATTTTACCGTAACACGCCAGGAGGCCCATTTGCAGTGGTGATTTACAGCACAGAACATACGGGCTTGAGGAACCGTCCGATTGGGGTCAACTGTCAACTGTCTTGACCACTATACAACGGAGGCTGCCATATCGGCCATTCAGCGGCACTAATGTAATATTATTTATATGTTTTTGTACTTATCATTTTCTCAAGGTTTAACAAAAAAAAAACTCTTTTCTAAAGGATATGTGGTAAAAAAAGATGAGAAATAGAGTTTCTTTCGGTTTTGAAAAAAATGGTTAGAATAATCTAGTAGATTTCATATAGGTTTTTATGTCTTGCCTACGCTTATGTTGCGTTAATTGTTTGTTACAGGTGGCTACACAACGGCACAGCAGTCAAGTGGGGTGAAGCAAGGAGTGAGCAACTCCACGTCTGCGTCTACTGATCTCAACAACTCCATGTACGGAGCTGGCAAGGCGCACGTTTCTCTCAACAAGGTCAACGTGAGTTTCTCTCCGCTTTACACATGCACCAACACAGAAGGGGTGAAGCGAGGAGTGAGTAACTCCACAGCTAGGCATTCAAAGGCAGTCATTTCTTTATAGGTGAAATAATTTATAGACATCTCACCTACACTGATAAGAGCTTCTAGCTATTAGCTAAAGCACTGTTAATGCCTAGACCTCTATTCTTTTCTCAAAATTTTTCTTCCTCTTTGTGCTTATGATATTCGTACTAAATGCTCTTAAACACCCTTGAGGTATTATACAGTCGAACTTGTTTATTATGAGGAAAATGGGACTGACTGAATTTGCTCGTTATAAGCATTATTTGTTATACCAGAGAAAGGTGGTTTTTTAATCCAATTTCAATTGCATATAGTCTAAGTAAACAAATAAATATACTTATGGTTTATACTGATAATTAATAAAATAAAACCATTAAAAAAATTATAACAAATGCTTACAAACATACTACTTTCTAAATTTGAAATGCAGATAAATAAACATTATTATTTTCCGCAATATTTGCACTGTGGATAAGAAGATTTTTTACGCCACATTCTATTTAACAAATAATGGCTACTTTTTCAAGAATTGGGAGACACATCCTCTTGTTAGTAGACATGTTTATAATTTGAGGGTTAATTTTCAACTGATCTGACATCACCCACTCGTATTGTTTATTATGCACTGACCATAAAACATTTTTAAAAATTGGAAAGCATTGTAAAAGCCCTCAAAATAAGGATATCATTCATAAACTACAAAAGAAGTTGTAAATTGTAATATGGTGCCGAGCCAGTACTTACTGGGTACTCAAAAAGCTTGAATTTTTTACACGCAATTTCAACCATGTATGTGATATTTTTTCAATGTTGTCGGCGTTAACACCAATTAGGTACTTAGATACTTCCATAGTGTCAGAAACGTCTTCTGATCCCGATGCCCAGCGGCATCGGTCCTTAAGTTAGCTGCCCATCTAGATTTTATTGCTCAGTTCTTCTTTTCAAAATAAAGGATTGAAGATTTTTTGCTCAACTGTTGACTATATTTTTATTTGGTATGTCCGAGAAGTAGCTTGTTGTAAAAGTGAATAAATGTATGGAGAAAACCTTAAACTAAAATGTCAATGAATGTTTCCTCGTTACATCTGAGATCTCGCTATTTCCGTGATCGTTATAACCAAGTTCAACTGTATTACGAAAATGGCACTTTATAAATTAGCCATAATAATATTAATAAAATGAGTTCCCTTAAATTTCCGCTAATGTGAGACACGCTTGCAAATCCTTATTATCTCAGCTTAACAGGCTCAGTTTTTAATTGTTCAGATTATAGAGACTACTGTACTCGACAAAAAGTTTCCAGTAAATAAATATTTTTTTAATGTCTTAAACTCTTGAAATATTTTTCAAAATCAAATTACTGACAAGATTTGTTGTTCCAGAGTTATGACAAGGCGGCGTACCACAGCGCCACCCCTCCGCCCCCCTTCAGCTTGGCGGGGGCGGGGGGCGCGGGAGGGGTCGGGGGCGCCCAGTACCCTCAACACCTCTACATCCAGCACGGGGCCATGCCCCCGCCGCCGGCGCAGCACCAGGTATTGCCGCGAACAGAGACACCCGTGTTATCGCACGCTCGATCGGTTTTTATTTCCGTCCCGACGTCAGGTTGCTGTTGAAATTTGGTACACGCCCAAAACAATTTAGGCATATCAATGGTGCTCAGGACTATGGCTTTAAACATTATTCTAAATGTTTTTTAAACAATTACGCGGGTTTTATCCTGGCAAAATATTTAAGCTGATAAGTATTATTTACTAATGAGGAAGTTCGCTACGGAAATTGGATGTCAATCCATACTAATATTATAAATACGAAAGTGTGTTTGTTTGTGTTTCCTTCACGTCTCAATGGAGCCACCGATTGACATAATTTTTTGCATAGAGATAGCCGGAGATAGGGTACTTATTTTTCATCACTAATTAAAAAAATTGCAACGAAAAAAGTATAAAATATATCAACAATATCAATATATTTGAAAAGTATAAATTAGAAATTTATTCTTCTTGACATGTGAAGCAATTTTTTTTTTGAGAAACAGGAAAAATAATGTATTTAAAAAAAAAATAGAAATTTAAAACTGGATGAGCATATGTGTTATGCATAAATGAATATCCTATATTAGAAAAAATTCAATGAGTCCATTTTTGTTGTGTACCTTTAAATTAATATTTTTATTTGTTCTGTAGACTACAGATTTAATAAGTTAGCTACCAACTTCTGACAGTAACCTGACCATTTGATTCATTGCTTTTATATATTTTTTAGTATATGAGGTATCTTTATTTGATAACCATAATTTTTTTGTCAGTACAGCATGCACAGTTCAATGCTTTTTTAAGTTTAATTTTGTAGTACATCTCTACTGTGTTCAAAATCCCAACTCCTGACCTAATTTAATAATATTACATGATTCCCCGTTGCACCACAATATTTCAATGTCTTAACCCGGTTATTCTGTTCTGAAATTTGACATCTTGGCCAGTGAAAAAAAATGATTTCACCTCTTTTACTCCGCAAATATCAACAGATGGAAGAATTTTCGAAATGTGAATATTCAAACACAGACAGAAAATGTACAGTGAAAAATGATACAGTAAAACCTCATTTTTACGTTTTCCCGCTTTTTACACCGAAATATTTAGGTCCCATTTTTTTTCCATACAATCTCATTAAATTTTCCCCCCAATTAACGTTTTTCATAACCCCGGTTTTACGTCGAATTTTTTTCATAACTCATTCGATCTGTCAAAAGACATGCCGCGCGCCGCCGCGTGAATGGAGAATAAAATTGAGATAAATATAAAAATGTGTAAATGTTTGTCTTAAACTAAATTCAAAGTAGGTTCAGTGTAATTGACCATTTTATTTATATGTCTAACTTGGCGTTTTACTAAATAGTAACATGCAGTTGACAAATGTTAAGGATGAATAAAGTCTTTATATCTATAAATTACGATACAGAAAATTTACAAAAATGGCAATATAAATATTATTTGATGTTATACACACATAATGTGAAAAGGAGATAGTTTAAATAGTTATCATGAAAGTACTAAACAGTCCGCGATGTAAATGACAGTTGAAATTTTGTGGTACCATACTAAAAAAAGTGATACCATATAATTTAAATTTCCCAATATTTAGGGAAAAAATCGTTATATGCATTTTACGCAAATTAAAATGTTATTTTCGTGTTTTTAAAGTTATTAAATTAAATTAAATTATTTATGCATGTATTTTCTTAAATTCAATAAAAAATAACATATTGCAGTTTTGTTTGAAAAAATACAAAATATTTTTAATTATGTATATCATTGGTAAATATGAATAATCCCCAATCAGGACAGTTCTTACAATTTTTCTGCAGTAAATTTAGTATAGTTTTGTACAATAATTATATTTAATTTAAATTTAAATTTCTCCATACATTTTTAATTTGCTCACTTAAAAGTTTTCCTCAGTTTTACACTTTTTTTGTTGCTCCCTTGAAAAATGTAAAACAGGGATTTTACTGTAATTTAAACCAGCCTTGGCAGGCATAATTCCTCTAAATGCCTATACTTCCGTATTCCCTTCTCAAAGAGAATCTCCATCCCCGTTGAAATATCATCATTTGCCTATCTTCACCCAGTGGTGCATAGGGCACTGCATTGGTAATCCATTGTGATAATCTTGTACATGAAGGCAAGATGAAAGCTATATGCTTCAGATCCAGTCCAGGGACTAGGAAGTATTAAATACATATTTCTTGTTGACCTTGCCAGGAACCGAGCCCAGGGCCACGAATATGAATGGCTATCTTCATCGATATACTGAGGCGGTATAAACTAATATCAAAATTCAAAGTATCTTTGTCGGTAACCGTTAATTGAACATTTTTAGAAAAAAAAATTGTAAATATATTTTATTTTTCATAATGAAAACTTAATTTTACTTTGTAGATATAATTGAAGATAAATTTTAACTTCCCATCAGAATACTTACCCAGGGCCTCAGGTGTGGTAGATAAAAACTCTTACCATCTACGAGGTGTCCCGATCTTTACTCGTATTTCCTTTTTCAAGATTTTTATCTAAGAGTAGCTATTGAATCAAAAGCATTTATCCAGAGTTCTGGTTCTATTTCACACACGGAACTGTATTGTTCATTTCGTTCAATGACAGGAAAAATAATAATGAAGAAGTTCAGTGCTACAAGAAATTGGATATGTTTTCTTACATGCGCTAAAAATTAGAGCATTTCATTGTACGGTGAAGTTTCTCAAAAATGTATGAAAAAATTAACTACGTCACGAATTCACTCGGATAAACCAACGATAGAGTGTTGTCACAACACTAGCTAACTCACCAATCAGCAGAACTCTCCGACGAGAACTTGTTGCATCATGTGTAATTTTAAAATTACAAAACATTAAAAAATCATGGTACTGATAATATGATAAAAATGCATTTTTTTTAAATTTGGGTTAGTTTGATGGTTTATTAACAAATAAAAAAATTGTAAATCAAAATTTTAATTTCCTCTTTAGAATATCATTCCCCTTTCTGAACTAAGTGATGCATAGGGCACTGCATCGGTGCACCAAATGCGGTGTATTTTAATCATTCATGTATTTCACACTTGGAAGGTTCCAGGTTTGATTTCATCTGATTTTTCTCATGCCTGGGTATTCTGTGCTGTAATTCTCCACTGTAATTGGACCTCCCGGCCTTTTGTGGTGCAAAAAAAATCTTTTACATTACGCAAGGTGATCAATCTTACGCTTCAGATGAATGCAGTGAATCTTCAGAATAAATATTTCACATTGACCCCTGCCAGAAATCGATCTTGGACCTCAAGCGCGGTTGGCGAATGCGCCAATTACCCTACAAGGGGATCATATATCTCCACTTGATTTCCTTTTTAGGGAACTTTATCCGAGATTAGCCGTCAAAAATGCTCGTCCAGGGTCCTGGTTCTATTTTACATACAACTGTATTCTATATCTCCTAGGGACGGACAATTGAAATAACTACTGTAAAAATAGTTATTTCATAAGTCATAATCATCATAATAAAAACTTATCACTGTACGATTTTAAAGGAAACTTTATTATGTATGCTAACGACATTGGACTGTTCTATAAAAATCAAACTGATGTACCAAAAGACAAGGACACAAACAGAGACCTAACTATTTTGACTAAATGGACAAACACAAACTTACTTACACTTAATGAAAAAAAATGTAATATTATCAATTTTTAATCTTAAAATAAATGACATAAAATAGATGCTTACATAAATGATAATGACTAATTTAAATTGATCATGTAAAATACTTAGGACTAACAATAGACAGATATAATAATTTGATTAAGAAAGTGGCGACATTATCAAAAACTTATTAAAATCATTCAAATCAAAAACTTTGTTCCAAAAACGGAAAAAAATCTAATGTTTGATAAAAGCCTATGTAAAAACTAAAATATGTTATATGCAATTACTATGGGGAGTAGGAAATCAAAATGACATAAATAGACTTGTAGTCTATTTATGTAATTTTTTTTATGTCTTTGTAAGACAGCAAAATAAAATATTAAAGTTAGTATATGACCTCCCTTATCTAACATCAACTAAAGAACTCTTTAAACAAACTAAACAATTGAATATAACTGAACTCCTTCAACTAGAAAATCCTCAAAATTTATTCATAAATTCGCCACTGATGTAATTGTAGATGAAGAATTAAAACTTAAACTTTGCAAGTTAGTAAGACAATACACAACTTTCCAAGATGAGACAAGGACAGTCGAGACTAATAATAAACCAGGGGCTGAACTTATACAATAAACTACCACAGACAAAGACTCAGACAACATTTACAAAAGATGTTAAAAATATAACAATTGAATATGAATTTTAAAAAAGAAAAAGTATTTTTGTAAAAATTTAAAAACCATTTATTTCCAATTGCAACATTTTGGTCTCAACGTGAATTACACAATTTTACCATGCTATTTTTTTCTTTTTGCATATATTTTTTTGTATCCTTTGCTTTGTCCCAAATCCCTGATATGTAATGTAGACATTTTTCAAATAGTGCATGTCTTTTTTAGTCCTAGTAACCAACCTTTTTTTTGTCTCTTCAAACTTCGGTGATGGTACCATATTTGACCTCTATTAACATACTAACACACTATGTATGGTTGCATGCTGTTCTGTATTTCTTTTCTCATCCTATGCAAGTATCGTAGAACATTCATCATTTGTAATGGCATAAGTAATCAGAAATTCATACTGGAAAAGCTCTGTAAATTAAAGTAATATGCACAGTTTTTTAATATAGTTGACGGGCAAACTGCGAGGTTAAAATTTATTCCGGACAGATTAGTGTTTAAAAAATAAATGTATTCAACACTTATTTTTCTCAGAAGATCCACTTACATGGACACATACTATTTTACAGTTTATTTCACTTCCGATTGGACTGTATTCGATGGTTTGAAGTAAAAATGCTGGAAATTGTGTTTGCTACATAAAAGAATATTTATTTATTTATTCATATTTTTTCCATTATAAACTATATTAATAATACAAATAATGTGACCTCATTGGGGTTACTTTTTAAACAAAGAAGATTAATTACAATATTTGAGTTTGTCCAAATGTTCGTAGACAAAAGACTGGATTTCACCCCCTGAATGTTACACAGTGTGTAAAGTGGCCACTTAAACCAGCCAATGACAGGTCGTAAGCCCTGTAAATGCCTAGACGTCCATATTCCCTTATTAAGGGTATTCTCCATCCCTGTTGTAATTTGTCAATCTTAATTACTCCCGAGGGGGTGAAATCCAGTCTTTTGTCTACATTTGGACAAACTCAAATATTGTAATGAAACCAACTGGTCCAAGAAGAAGTTTAAAATTGAAACATTGTTTTCAGGCGTTGCCTAGTATGTGAAATAATTCAGTCAGATGAATCTCTTCACAACAATAAAGGTTTCAGCTCTTTAACTTCACTGAAATCAACAAATGGAAGAATTGAAGAAATATGGATGTTCAAACATAGGCAAAATGGTGAATGTTACACAGTGTGTAAAGTGGCCACTTAAACCAGCCAATGACAGGTCATAAGCCCTGTAAATGCCTAGACTTCCATATTCCCTTATTTAAGGTATTCTCCATCCCTGTTGTGATTTGTTAAAGAAGATTAACTTAATAAACAGAGATAATTAACAAAATGTTCAGACAGTTTTAAACACTACATATTTATGTTTATAATTAATTTATGTATCGACCGGTAGTCGTCATTTTCTTTATCGATAATGAAATATTACTTGTCAACGATATGACAGGCCTTGCCATCTGTGGCGCCATATTTTTGTAGGTGGGACCAGTGCTATATAAGCTCCTGATGCTACTGCGACCTGTGTAGATCTATTGTGACGGAGAATAATATAATTACTATAATGCAACAAAACAAAATCCGCACAGTGGGCCACCATGATGCATGAGAACATCAACAGCTATTGTGGTCCTTAGCATAAGATTGGATAAATGCATCCTGTTGAATAATCGTCTTATTTAACTATCGTACTGGGACACTTTCGTCACTGACAGTTTTTTTTTATAGGAACACAATATCTCTGTCTGGCTGTCTTTAGGACTGACTGGCGTTTCTAAAATGAGAGACATGATTTTGACAGCTATTCCGGGCATAACCGCAAACTAGTTGATGCATTTAAATTGTAAAAACGCAATGTAATGACAGATCACCACGATCGTAGAACAACGATGCATGTTAATTTTTTCAACTTGACATGAGAGTGGTTTAATTTTTTTTTTGACACTGTCACTACTTGATAAGCACAAAAGCATATTATTTGCCAATTGGGTTAGTTATATGTTTTTTTTTTTTAAACCTGGAATATAAAGATAGATCAAACCTTTTCAAGATCAAAGATAAAAGAAAGTCAATGTCACATTTTTCGCACATCCGTCGTTGTTATATGATCACGACGATATGTACACTGTATTCCGAGGAAAATGTATCTTCTTTGTTTTGTTTCTTTTTTATCAACGATTTCTTCATTCAAATAACAAGAGATAGATGCTATTTTATTCAGTGAAAAATGTTCAATCATTTCAAATGACTTTCGTTGTATTTAAATTAACGCGATGATAAAATGTTTCTCACTATTGTACATAAATTTAAAAGTAATTCCTCAAAAATAACCTGTAGTACGTACTGTTATCTAATTTATTTATTCGTATATGTGCAAGCACAATAACGAAGAAAAAAAAATACACGCATGTCATGTCCTCTCAGACCGTATGTAGTTTTTCTTCAACGCGGGACGTCTCAGTGGAGACTCATTATTTTTTGCGTGTTAAACTAACAGATAAATGTGGCGTCTACAAATAGCCTCTGGGCTCTTCTATCGGCTGCCGACTCCTCTGCATTCTCCTGTATCAGGCCTGCGTTACATAGTTACAACGTGAACGAATTAGCTGCCCAAAAGAAAAGGTTTTATTAAAAAACTAATTATTTTGTATGTACTCATTATTTTAATTTAAGAGCTTTTCCTTCATACAAAATACAAAATCAAATGAATCTTTTGTGGCATTAAAGTCTTCCGTACTTGTGTACTGTAATAAATATTACATTTTTGTATACAGGGGCGTATTGTTGGCTATCAAAATTTGCGAAAAATATATGCCAGCTTTTTTGCTGTTTGGCGGTTACATACATTTTCGAAAACAATACAAAATATTTTGGCCCCCATGAGACTAATAAAACTCGGACGCCCACTTCGCCCCTGGTAAAATTGAACAATATTTTTATTGATCGATCGGTGTGTATTAATTATGTCATATGTGGTATAGCAGAAAATATAAACCTGTAAATTTATGGGTTCAATTCCCATCCTAGATGACCAGTTTCAGGCCTTATTTCTGCTATTAAAATTTCATTCATTTTATAAATTAAATTAGAATTCGCTTTAGATTAGAATAGTGTAAAATTTTATCTCGCGAAAACATTTATTTAGTTAGTGTTTTTTTCACATCAATTAGATGCTGGAGATTGATCCGGTTAATTTATATTTTCTTCTTTGATTTGGCATTTGTAATTTATCAACTGAAATTCACGGTTTGAACATTTCTCGGCAATGCAAAGCAACGTGGGTCATTGTATTTTTTATTCATAGAGGTCTGCTTGTAATTTTCACATTTCAGTATGATGTGATTTAATACTAAAGATTACATTATTCAATTTAAAAACTTTTGTTTTATTCTCATGAGATGGATTTCTCATTAAAATAATATGAGCATTATAAAACATAGTTTACTATTTGATTCGATAACTATTGTAAGAAAAGATTTGTGCAAAAAAATTTTTACACAAAATTTATTCCATGCAGTACTGTGTAAAACAATCAGTCTTTTTGGGATTTCTGAAAAAAGTAGAAATTGTTAACTATTCATTGTACGAGTATGTTTTCATGTCAACCACGTCGAGAATTAAACCTGAGACCTTTTGCATTGTAGGAAAACTAATCGACCGTTACTCCACAATGGATTTGAATTCATTAAAAAAATATTTTCATAAAGGTTCACTCTCTGTTTTATCGTAACTTAAATCCCATTTTTCTTGCACATTTAAAACTACACAGTTGAAAATGGCTTACAATTTAGATAACTCATCAAACCATAACACAAATAATATTTATTTACAAAAATAAATAAAAATTAAACAATATTTGAATTTCACATTAAGGTACAGATCTCTATGAAATAAAATACCTATAGCTTTTCACAAAAATCACTGCTTGTGCAATTAAATAGCGTTGTCAGATCTTTCTTTTTTATGTCACAATTAGTTTAGATGCAGGTGCATTTATCGGCTGAAATCGACCAGGACTTAGCGATAGCACCCCTTGAATTTTTTGACTGCATGATTTTCTTTTTAAACAGTATTCTATTTTGTAGATGGATGCACGGGTGAACAGTAACAATAGGAGGGTAAGTTAACACTTATAGATTATATTTCTTGTCTCCTATTGTCTTCAATTTATACTAATCGTACAGTTAAAACCCGCAGATTTTTAGTGTGAGCTACCACTGATAAAAATGCAATAGCGTGATTTTCGTATAGTAGATTTTACTTACCCAGTCTCTAGCAAATGTATGAATTTACAAATAGTAACATTAACACCCTTAACTGCGTCAATACAACACCGCTTTGTGGCACGATTCAATTTTTTAATACACATAAAAATTTTCATAACTCAATAATGCAAGTTAAAAACTCAACTGACACGGTAATTTTTTTTAAAAGGAAAGGCTCTGAATATGAGGGATCATTCTGATGGCCTTTCCTTTCTTAATGTGGAGACATCAGAGGTGTTTGATTTTCATGCCATAAAATTGTGTTAATTACATTTCAGTCACCTCAAAAAGTATCATCACCATCATTCCCTTTCCATCATAGGACACTGCATTGGTACACCAATCGTCATGTCAATTTGTTATTTTCCATTGTGGATTTCTATTTAGTCAATAAATTCAAATATTACGAAGATAAGTTAAAAGACGTGTTATTACTCTTATCCTTATTTCAATTTACCATAGTGTTAAAAATGGCGCCATATAAACTACCGTATTGTTATTAAAAGGAAAAAAAACAGTATGTTCAAAATTACAGTTATATTTTCACATGTCGGTAATAATGTTGAAAATATATTAAATGTTTAGAGTGGATTTTTATGATTCTAATGATATGTATGTATAGTATAAAAAACAAGTTTTCAAAAACGAACCCATATAAAACGGCTCGCATTGGCATCATGTCCGAGTGCGCTTCCAACAAAAATTGTGCATAATATGGTGTGGTAACGTAATACATGCTGTTTGTCCCGTATGACGCAAAATGTCTCATTTTCAGGTAATTCAAAATATGTGTATTAAAATATAACCATTGATGAAAATTTACATCGTCACACGGAAAAAATTATTATATCATTACCATTGTTATTTTTGGTAATTAAAAAAAAAAATGTGACAAAACCCTATTAAAATATTCAAAGTTATATTTCTGGCAGTCATACTCGTATAGATTGATTGTAAATGAACCATATTTAGGTATTTTCAACAGAGAATTTAATTTGTTGGGAATATGTGAGTAAGCATTTGCAAAACTTATGGTCTCAACAATAGATGTCGCTAGTTTTCTCCATATTTACATTTTATATGAAAAACCAACACATTGTGAAATACAGTATCTAATCCAAGCTTTCTCAAAGCAAAATCATTCATACTTTTTATGAAATGGTTACATAACAAATACCTAAATAGGTGCGAAGGAAGAAAACTGAGTCAGTTTCACTCAGTTTATCCTGAAGATGGCTCCTGCAATGGTAGCCGAAACGTCCGAACAAATCCAACATACACGGTATCACCCAAAAAGAAAAAAATATTAACAAATACCTAATTTGCGCATCACCATGAGTCACGGGCAAAGAGTTAATTACATGATAATAATATGATTTATCTTATACGTATGCATTTTTTCAATGTTTTCTTATTCAGAGTTGCTGTTCAAATTTATATTAAAATTTAATAAAAAAAAAGAATGAGAGAATGCAAAACGTAAATATAGCAAAATTTTAGGTGTTCAACACATAAATAAATGTATGAAAACTGTACAAAAATCACATTCATGTATTTCTATCAGAGATAGGTTGCGTAAAATTCATTAAGAAAACGACATTAACATCGGCAATGTTGGTCCAGACATATTTTATTCTTAACTATACAATGATACAGGTAAATCTTATAATTTTCATTGAAATTTCATCGTATGAACTTGTCTTAAAATAGCACCACTCAGTTGAGCAGAGAATAAAAGCATATTGCGTCGTGTGTTCATCAGCTTTCGCATTAATTTTGATGAAATCTTACACATACACTTGTTTTATCATTTTGTGTGCCTAAATCATAAAACACCTCCTTTATGTACATAACCTCAAAATATTTCTTTCTGTTTTCATCACGAGTCGTTGAGTTACAAAACCCGCTGAATGATTTTGAAAGAAATACCAATTGAGATAAAGGGATATTTAGATAAATTTATGAAAGAAGATGAGCCTAAATTACATATCCCGCTTTATTGTGTTGAATAAAATAAAATATTCAGGTAACTTGCGATATCTGCTCCAAATTACGCATTTATTGTGATAAAATAGTTTTATCCACTGTTAAACCTTGTATTGAGTACCTAGCCTTATTTAAAACCATGCAATATACAGTTTTTAATAAGGCTCGAGTAACAAAATAGTTTATTTGTTCCAAAAAAGAATTTCAAACCAGGTTTTGTAATTTTACAATTCTAAGTACGTATTATATATCTAAATATCTCTGTGTGTATGAGTTACTAAAAAATAAACAACATTTCCTGGAGTTGAATTAAATCTTCTTACTAAACTTTGTAACCCTTTATCGCTTTCCAATCCTAACTACTCAATTAATCCCGCCTTTAACTTAATTAGCAATGAATTAGAATCGATACTAAAAATATGAACTTTGAAGAAGTAAACCTTGATAAAGAAGCTTGTATAGCTTTGAATCAGGTCAGTAGAAAAAATGAAAAATAAGTGGTTAAAAACAAAGTTGTTTTATTATTTGAAACTTTGCTTCATTTTTACTTTTAATAATACCTCTTATACTAACATTTAGTACCCCGGTAATTTGAAGGTTTTACTGATAAATGAAAAAGAAAGGGATTTATTACGATGTCAAAGAATAAACCCAAATCGTTTTATCGGAATATAATGCTTCGCATAATTTTACATTTGTTGAAAACATTGTGCAATCATTTTTAAATGCATACAAAATTAAAATTAATTTTATTAAAATAAAAACAACATTTTTAAGGCCTTAAGTTGGGACAAGATATCAGGTCAGGAACCCTTGAGCAAGATATTATGAATATATTATTTACAACTCATTGAAAATGGCCCAAAAATCGAAATATTTGGGTAAATAAATATAGAAGTCTAGGCATCTACAGGGCTTATGACCTGTCATTGACTGGTTTAAGTGACCACTTTACACACTGTTGTACACATTCACCATTCCGCCCATATTTAATCATCTATATTCCTTCAATTCTTTCTTATGTGGTGAATGTTACACAGTGTGTTAAGTGGTCACTTAAAATAGCCAATGACAGGTCATAAGCCCTGTAAATGCCTAGACTTCCATATTTCCTTCTCAAAAATGTTTTTCCTCCCTGTTGAAATAAATTTAATTAGAAATTGTACGTTGTTATTATTAGAGCACATGTAAGAATATGTTTATGTGTGCCCTATTTCAAGATTCAAAATACCAAAAAAAACATTAAATAGATAACCTTTTAACCGCATTAATGCAACACCGCTTGTGTGAATACCACTCGATGCAGGATGCAGTTTTGTACATACATGTAAAAATGCTTATAAAATGACTAACAAATAGGCTAAATCAGCTCTCCTTGTCTACTAACCGATGCCAAGTGCCGCATCTAACAGTGTTGTATTTTGCAGGACAACGGTACAAACAACTCGAGGAGTGGAACTTCCGGCCAGAAGCAGCAGCAGGGGTCAGCCAAGCAGGGTTACTCCCCGTCGTACTGGAACGCCAACTAGACCAGCCGCAGTGCTCTCCCTCGTACCACCGACACCCACCCAATGCATCGACACGCACTGACGCCCCTGCCCCCTGTCAGTATCTAGTGTGTCACTCTGATTTGTAAATCATCGGATATGAATTTCCGCATCGTTCTATCGGAAGAACGGCCGACAATGTAAAAGTTCAACAAACTTGCGTTACGCAACGACGGCCGATGTGAATATATTCTATTGGATTATTTTTTGCAGATTGTTTTTATGAAAATCCCGAGTGAAGCGCCGTGCGTCATCCGAAATATTCTTTCCATCGATAAGATTTATTTAGAAGATATTTTAGATAGATCAAAATTTTGTAATGTAATTATTACTGATGACTGGTTTCATCGAGGAGTTCCGAATTATTTCTCTCGATAATGTTTATACTTCAGTACCTAGGCGATATGAATATTATAATTTTAAGCGCGATCATTCTCATTTTATTAGGCTCCGCTATTACTGTATTATTGTGTTGTTGTGTTGGCAGGATTCCATTTTGTAGATAGATGTTCCGTTTCTTGTACATTGTGGATCCCGAGTGTACTCTCCTTTCCGCATTTTGCTAGCTTTAGTTAATATTAGGAAAGTAGCTGACGAGACCTGCTATATCCCGTCGGCAGTTGATTTTTCCAAATTTTAATATTATTTCTTTTTAAGTTTATCGATTCTGCAAAATTTTAGGTAATTGATTTGGTTGTGTTAACTTTTCTATTTTATTATTTATATTTTTTTAATATTGTATACGAAAAGCATTTTCATATTATCAGAAATCAGACACCGAGTCAATTCTATTTGTAATACGTACTCTATGGTTATATTGCGTAGAGATTTACAAAATACTTGTAATACACCCTGACATTGGGAATGTTTCACTATCAATTATCGTTAAGAGAATAATTTATGTTAAATTATTTGCAGTAAATAAACAAATATTGAAGAATAATATTTCTCAGCAAAATCAACATCGGTATCCAAATATTTAGTCATTTAGAAAAAGTAGGATACCGCCGGAGAATTTGCAATTTAATAATCTCTATACAATATCTCATTGAAAACCAAAAATCTATTTTTTCACATATATATTTTTAAACTCTAAATGTCTATTTTTTTCTTTAAGCAATATGAATTTACGTATAATTTTGTAGAGTTCTTACCAGCATGTTCAAGGTTCTCGATGTTTCGACTCTACGGGATGGGAAAATTGTATAATGCATTAATGTTCCCGATTCAGAATTAGTTTCCAAGTAGTACAACATACGTAATAATCGATCGAAATTTCTTAGGATTTCCCTTCGAAGATCAACAACTTACACAATGTATGATTTAACAATATTAAATCATATGCAAAATCTACAAGTGTTTTTCTTTAAAAATCTACTCCACAATGAGATCGGTTAAAGCTGGTTTTCGCAGCGACAGAATTATAAGTTAAAATTACAATGATCTTGTTGAAATGATTCTTTCAAAGTTCAACTTATGAATTATCATTCCAAGTGAACTGAGCCGGTTCATACTTCCGACGACTGTGCAATAGATGTGAGAAGCGAGTGTATGCACAGGTGAATGAGTTGTATTTATATAAATAGCACATGTGGATGGAAAGACACGGTGACACTTAAATTGACTGACTTATTACTAAGGGGTACAGTTCGTAGAGATCTGCGGGCGCCAAAGGTGGGACATATATTATAACAAACACATTTTTTATTTAAATACTTAATTTACTACTAGAATAACATTATAATTGTGTACCTATCATAAATGTATAAATTAAATTAAGATTTCCGGTTATTAAGGGGATCTAACCGAATGGTAAACTAATATAGCGCCGAACGCTGAATATTGCGAGACCGTGATTATGTGGTTACTTTACCATTTTGTATTTTGTATTTAGTTCTGGTTTATGTAACTGCAATTATTATAATATAAACAATTATTATAGTATAAATTAATCAATAAACTTCTGGTATGCTACTGTCTTATGATACTTTTGTTTTACCTTTCACAGTCTGGTGCTTGATCCAGCGGTGTAGAAAATACATTATTGCGTCGGGAACAATCAAGTGATACATATACCAATACATTGAACATTAGTAGAAAATTAGTAAAAAATCACACACATCACTTTATCAAAAACAATTTTTATTTATTATAACAGAGCAATATAAAAATACAAAATTTAAACTATGTATAATAGTTTATAACATCCGCATTTGGCCACATCAATAACAATAATTAATCAAGATCTACAACCAGATTTTTAAAAGCCATTATAAAACAATTTTAAAATATAGAACTTTTTTTTATTTAAAAAAATATATGTAAGAAACTTAAACAGAAGATTCAATAGATATTGAAACGTTTTTGCTTTATTATGCCGTATATGATTTGGGAATGATTATAGCGAGATCAGATCCTTATAGACAATTAGAGTAATTTACAGGCCGCCATGTCTGCTATCCAATATAATACTCCAGCACTTGGTTGTACTCTGTTTACAGGTAAATCTTCCTTGTCTTTCAGCACTCTCTGTAAATAAATAAATAAATATTTAGCGTTATAAATGAAATATAGCGTACATATTTGAAATTGAATAAATCTTAAATGTTTAGTAAAAAAGTTACTTTCAAATTCAAATAAAAATTAACACCTAATAATTTTATCATCACTCCCTTTCGACATCCAATGGTGCATAGGGCACTGCATTGGTTCATTAATCGCAGCGTATCTCTTTTTTTATACACGTATCTTTATTCTCTATTTTTGTTACATGGAGGTAAGACGATCAGTCTTACGCTTCAGGTGCCAGTCCTAGTGTAAATAAGCAGAAACGACATCATCATTCCACGTCCGCTCCCTAGTTGGAGCATATGGTATCCACAAAGAGCCTCCATGCATCTCTATCGGCTGCCAACTCCTTTGCGTCTTCCAAAGTCAGTTTCCCGTCCCGAAGTTCTGACATAAACTGCCGACGAACAGCAGTGGACGTCCAGGACGTTGAGAACCTGATGTCTTGTAAAGTAGGCAAGCGTGGTTAAGGCTCTCCGGAGGCATCCGCAGAATATGGCCTAGCTAACTGTATCGCCTCCGCTTGTTGACAGTTGTCACCGGAACTTGCTGCATCTGGTCTCTTATACTTCATTCCTCACAAAGTCAAACCACCGCACACCCGAGATTCTTCAAAGCAGAAATGGATTAAGTTGAATGCAAATAGACCCTTTTTAAATAGACTTGCCGATCAAAGAAATTTCTAACCCACATCACAGCTATCACTGTTATATTAACTTTTAAAATGTGCTAGGGGTTTGACGATTTTCTGCGGCTCTTGGCAAAAAAGTATAGCACTTGGAACTTGGACGTTTTCAGCACATAAAGATACCGTAGTAAGCTATCGAAACCGGCATTAAACTCATTTTTAGCATTTTGAGGGTTGGACACTTTCTGCATAACAACGTCCAATTGATCAAAAATCACACCTAATTCATTTATCAGAATGATCCTTTAATTACTAAATTAATTTCATAATTGTGTTTTGAAATTAATTAGCATGTTAGAGAACAAAACACAGGAGTCCACTTTTTGCCGTTTTTATGTCGAAAATGCAGAAATTATCGCAATAAGCTATTTTATATGTGAATAAAACACCAAAGTCCACTTTCGTCATATAAAAGCTTTTTTTAGTTAAACTATAAATAAAGCAATAAACATCAGTAGTCCCAGATACGCTATTTTAATACGTACTATTATTATCAAAAATAATAATTATTTTATATTGGAAGTTCTTTACAGATTGAAATTATCTCATTTGATTTAAAAGTTATGATGTTTTGGAAATTGCACAATCACAAAATGTTGTTTCCTGAACGTTTCGTTTCTTTTTAATAAAATTGTAAACAAAGTAATATTACAGCAACACACAAAGCTAGTCCTTCAAATATTAATTATAAAATAAATACCTTTAACATTTCTGCCTTGCCCTCTCCGCTTAATGCAAAAATACAACACTCTGCATTGTTGATGACGGGGAATGTTAGGGTGATTCTCGCTGGAGGTGGCTTCGGAGAGTCGGTAATCGGAGCTACTGTCAGTGTCCGCTCCTCGAGCAGGGAGTGGCCGGGGAACAAGGAACAAGTGTGGCCATCGGGACCCATCCCCAACAGGAGAAGGTTGAAGCGAGGAAGGTCCTCGGAAGGGAAATGGCGAGACAGTTCGTCTCTGTAGTGTGAGGCTGCATCTTCAGCTAGAAATATAATAAGAAATTTTAGTCCTACCATAATAAGGAAGGAAAAAAAATATTACCGAAATAAACAAACCGACCGATGACAGGTCATAAGCCCCGTAGATGCCCAGATTTCTATATTCCCTTCTCTAAAATGTTCTCCATCTCTGTTGTAATATGTTCAAACATTTCTCTAAATGCATCTATTCGTGCATAGGGCATTGCATTGTTAAACCAAATGCACCGTATTTTGATCATCTTTGAAATGAAGTTAAGGTCAGTCTTACGCTTCAGGTTCCAGTCTAGGACCGATGAAATATTGCAGTTTAAACAAACTTTAAAATCCAAGACCACCCTGCCAAATATCGAACCCAGGACCTCAAGAATGGTAGGCAATTATGCCAACTACTTCACAACAAGAACCTATCTCCGTTTGATTACCTTACTCTGAATTTTTACCTGAGAGCAGGCATCGAGTTGAAAACAAAAAGTTCTGGTTCTAAATCACACAACTGTACTCTTCATCCGCCTGGACGTTGAATAATTATTTACTAACCTATATAAATTGACATTTTAAGTATTTATTGACTTACCTTATCCCTAATTAAACTCAAACAACTGTATTTTATTTTATGTAACTCAATTATAACTTATGGCATAATAGGATGGGGAGGCACTAAAAAAATCTATATTAAAACCTCTAGAATCTGCTCAAAAATCAATAGTTAAAATAATTTTAAAAAAGCCCTTCAGGTACCCCAGCATAAAGTTTTTAGTGGAATTTGAGATCTTAGATATAAGACAATTATATATTTTTAGAATAATAATGTTTGTGAAAGCAAATTATTCTACCAAATCCCAAAAGGAACACTCCCACACTACCAGAAATCAAACTAGAGGATGGGTCATGGGGTCTATCACAAACTCTGAATTCGGGCAAAGAAACTTCAGGTTTCTGGGCCCCAAAATATTCAATATGTTACCTGAACATTGCAAAACCATGACCCGGATTCAATTTAATAAAATTTGTAAAAAATTGGTTACTGGGTTTAGGTCGGGAAAAATCGGAAAATTTACTCAAAATACATTCTTAAATAATAAATGGTATAAATTAATATTATATAACTGTATAGTAAATTAACTAGTAGGTAGTAATGTTATTGTTTTTTATTGCATATAAATGTCTGCCTTAAAACAGGTTGTACCTAGTTAAGCAGACTAGACATGATCCAGAGATATCTATTACCTAAGTGTGTATGTAGTAGATAAAGTAATTGTTATTTTTTTAATAAACTGATTATTATTACCTGACACCCCCTGCTTGATTTTGACAAACTGCGATTCTTTGAGTGGCACTTTGTCAAGAAGATTCTTCTTATAGGAACCAAATGTAGAGTCTTCACTATCCTCGGGAACTACCCTTTCATCGCAGAAGAAAAACAGCCATTTGGACCAATCCGTCTCTATAGATGGAAGACCAACTTCCAGGTATTTAATTAAAGAGCCGCCTTCAAAAAATACAAAAAAATAAATTCACACTCTTGACATAAAATAAAGAGAAACAAACTAGAGTGGCTCTTTGAGAAACAAGGAATTCAGACAATCTTTTTGGGAAAAGAACAATTTTTACATATATTGCATACAGAAAATAAGAATATATAGAGACTAAAATTGTAAAAACATTCGATATAAATTTATATACAAACAAATCGAAAATTTCTATAGATATGGAGAAACAGAGCCTGTACGTGACGATGTGGTGTTCTATCCTCTTTGCCCACTCTTAGGAAAGGCTGTATGAAAGAATAATAAAACATACGTGAACATTGCAAAGTTTATAATAGAACAGTTGTTTCCTTTTTGTGATACTAATAATTAAAATCAATCTTGTTTAATACCTACACTAGCCCGAATTCGATACTATCTGACATGTCAATGACAAATTGAGGTTAAATAAAACAATATAAATACCTGACAACCCTACAGTAAAACGATCATATTTATGGATCGCTAAATCAGCCGTTGCTTCAATTATCAAACACAATCTTTTGATAACATCATTTTCATCGGTCGCTTTAATTATACTCATTTTTACAAACTTTATAAAATACAACAGAACCTCGCAGATCAGCCGGCAACTTGCAGCGAGATTTACAGAAGAAAAGAAGGGTTGTGCAAATTGACATAACTAGTGATGCCACTACTTTCCGCAAGAAAAAAAAAACCACCTTCTACCTGACAAAAAAATAAATCATATAATAAATTAATCATAATAAATAGAACTGGATACTGGATACTTAGTAAAAGTAATATCGTCGGAATACTGATAAAATAACGAAATTTCATAAAAATACTTTAAAATGCAGTTATACAGGGTGTTGTTTAAACCCTGTCACATCCGAAACCACGATGACCAGTAAGGGCAAGAATACACATAAGCATATTTAAAAAAATATTTAGAACAATGATTTTTCAGATAAAATATTTAATAAAACTGACGATTGCTTATTTCTGCAGGGGAGAAATGAGGAGAGAGCGGTGCAGTATCAGACTCCCCCCTCCTCGTTTCTCCCCTGCAGAAGTAAACAATCATTTGCTTTTTTTATCATTTTATTTTTTAAAATTTTATTTGTTCTAAAAAATCATTTTAATGTGCCAATATGTCTTCTTGCTCATACCGATTATCATGGTTTCAGATGTGACAAGGTTTAATGAACATTATGTATGTTATTTTTTGAACTTTATAAACTAATGAAATCCTCCATAGTTTAGTTTCAAAATTAGCGTGTATAAAAACCCGCTAAAATTATTTTTCCCAAAAATGTTTTCTGGTGAAAACCATTAATTCCATGTACCATTTTTTTTTTCGGAATTTCGTCTATTGAAACAATTAAAGAGAACTAAAATGATTTCATGAATATGTATCATGAACAAAATATGAATAAGGAAGACCAGGGCTGGTATTCCGAACGCGTTTACAGCGCGCTATAATGCGTATTTAGTACCTAAAAACGCGCTATACCGCGCTATAATTTCGTTTGGAATACCAGCCCTGAACAGACTATATTGTTGAGTCAAGCTTTAAAATATATTTTTCTCAGTAGAGGTATTTTTTTTTTGTTATAATGCATTTTGAGGGTTATCATAATATATATTTTGTTCAATTTTGTGAACTACCTACGTAGATCCTATATATTATTTTGGTTTTGTCATGCATTTAAATCCTTTACTCGATTAATATTGCTTATTTATTTAATGGTTTTGAGAA
This sequence comes from Micrasema longulum, assembly GCF_059751315.1. Classification (NCBI taxonomy): domain Eukaryota; kingdom Metazoa; phylum Arthropoda; class Insecta; order Trichoptera; family Brachycentridae; genus Micrasema; species Micrasema longulum. The sequence goes on from NW_028279668.1 coordinate 44,550, forward strand.
ACAAAGTAATTTTATTTCTCAAAAGTATTAAACAATATAGCGGTGGCCTCTTTAGTGTTGTGGTTAAGACACTTGAGTCAGACACGAAGGTTCCGGGTTCGATTCCCGGTGAGAAAACAAAAACCAAAATGTGATTTTTCTCAAGCCTGGGTATTCTATATTCTATACTGTAATTCACTACTATTATTGGGCCTCCTGGCCTATTATGACTTTTGAAAAAGTACAAGAAGTGAAAATAACAATGACACGCAAAGTGCTACAAACATCCAAAATATTGTTTTTTTACACAATTCAATTCAATGATTGCCACAAAAGCAAAATAGTGAAACATTTAATCGAACTTTTATGCTTGTAGGTATTGATTAAGATTACATAGTCGAAAGTTTACTTTTTCGAATTCTAGTTCTGATTCTTAAAAAATATTTTCTAAAATAAAAATTTATGTGTTTTTGATTGGATTATTGTATAATTCAAAGTAAGAATTTTACATTCAACCATCAAACTTTTTAACATTTTTAGAACTAGCATGGAATTTCAACCGTTTTCACGCATTATCCGGCAGCTTACAATTACTCAAATAAATTTTTAACACTCGTAAATCGACGATGTATTATAAGGTTTACTAGATTTGTGCACTTCCTCTGCATATTTTTTAATACCAATTTTATTTTAATCAAAAATATTTTTACAAGTAAGTTATAATAACAAATAATTAAATAGCCGATTGTTTCATATTGTATGTGAATATTCCAATTCACCACAAAACACAAGTTCCTTGAAGCTAGAAAATTAAATAATAAAAAAATAAACATGAATAAATTAATTAATTTCCATCTATCTTCACCGTTAGTTTCAAAACCAATTGAAGATAATCGAATAATTTAGCCATAAGAAAAAAAAAAACAATTATTCGATTATCATATTGAGTTATGCGTGTCACTACTTACGCATTTAGTCAGCTTAGTCTATGATTTTTGTTTTTTGATTTGTTTGAGGATTTATTTTTTATAGTAAAATTCGAATCTGCTTTAGTCTGGAATTCTGGAATGGGATATGTGTATAATCTCTGGTGGAATATGTCAAAGAGGTGAAGCAACTGAAGTTAACCTCAAATTATAAAATAGAATACATTGATAAATCCTGCGACAATGTCGGTTCTTCATCCCGCTAGTGGTATTGGAATCTATGCTCGTAGTTCAATAAAGGTTTTTCGCCTTCATAGATACGGCTGTGCAAACCGCCCTTTCTATCACATTGTTGTTACAGAGGTAAATATAAAAATGTCTCCACTACCTTTATTAAATATGTGTATTCTATCACTAGATGCTATGAATGATTTAAAGAATAACTGCGTTGTAAGTTTTTTGTTGGAAATATCACTTCACCCTAAGTTTTGCACATAATAATTCCTGGGAGAATAATATCTCATTTATTAGCAGCCTAAGCCAATTTGCGCAGTTTACATACATGTTATTTAAACAAAAAGAATTAATGAATATAGAAAATAATAATTAAGCTAAATACATAAATAAGGACGGTAAATTAGAACGGCATAAAGAATAAGTCTAACAGTAGCTAAGTTTAGCCATGGCATTCCCCCACACTCTTCTTGACATTAACAAGAGATCTGTAAAACGCAGGAAGATCCTGCCCAATATCTCCAAATCACTGGAAGAGTTTACTAGTCCACACATTCTTGGCATTGGATACGATTTGTTGCACATAATCTGGGTCTGTTTGGTATTAATATCAAGACTCGGAGACAAGCGAAGTTATCACATTTTGTATTTAATTTGTTTCAGAAATATAAGCATCTTCATAACCCAGTTATTGAGCAAGTTGGAACTTATGATCCGATGCCGAATGAAAATAACGAGAAATTAGTCGCTTTTAACTTTGAACGTGTAAAATTCTGGTTGGGATCAGGAGCTGAAATGACTAAACCAGTAGCGGAGTTATTAGGTGAGTATGCTTTAAGAATTCTGTATGTACTCAGAAATTAGGCACCAAATGTAGTAACCTTCGGTAACAAATGTCATTAAATTAGAAATTTATTGCAACCGAGAGGATAAATGTTTTTGAAAAGGGAATATGGAAGTCTAGGCTTACTGGGCTTATGACCTGTATTCTTATTATTATGGATAACTTATATAGCGCCATTTTCGTAATAAAATACCTCAAGGGCGCTTTACATGGTGATTCTATTGTTAAATTAATTTAATTGAAGCTTTTAAATTTTTAATTTAATTAAAACAATTTATTTTGTTGTCACGTGCTACGGATTTATTCAAATGATTTAGAGAACAGTGGGTTTTAAGTTTTTTCCGAAACATCACTTCACTTTCACAGCCTCGCACCTCTGCTGGGAGAGCATTCCATGCCATAGGGCCTGCGACTGCAAATGCGCGTTCACTAAATTTAGTGCGCTGTTTGCGTAGAGGTATAATAACTTTTCCTCTCGCCGTAGACGTAGCTGATCTAAGCGTGAGACGCCTGTCAGCTAGTTCATCTGGAATGCATAGTTCCCTTAGATATTCCGGAGCAGAGTTGTGCAGTGACTTATACATAAGCCAACAGAGTTTGTATTCGACCCTCTGTGGAAAACGTAGCCAGTGTAGTTCCCGAAGTAGTGTACTTAGCTGGTTTGAGTAGCCACCCTTTTCTGTTGCATTAAATTTCAGCCTTAAAACTGCCCAGGAAGTGAAATCCAGCCTTGTTTATAAATATTTTGACAAAATAAGTATGAAATTGAAAAGTATTTTCTGAAATTAAAAAGTGTTTTCAGGCATTGTCTAGTAGGTGATATAATTGAATTTATTGATTGATTTGGTGTTTATTTTGTAGAACTCCACATTTAAACTTATAATATAAGAAATCAAATAGTGATTTGAGTCTACTGAACACTTTATTTTATTTTTACAAATATAAAAACAAAAATTTCATGACAATTCTTTCGCCTTGTTAGGGCATTTTCAAACAAATGTGAAGATTAGATTAGAAATAATCTTATGAACTATAGCATGTAAATTACTCATAATTGTGGGGAAAACCGATAGTCAAGGGCAAGGCAAAGCATTGTTTAATAGGTAATGCGAAATTTAGGTATATTTGAATTTCGTAAAAATTTATAACAAAATAAGTATTTATTGACATACATGTGTGTATTGTGAGATAATTAATGAAGCTTTATAGTTTTATATCTTTAGATAATTGTTGTGGAAAATGATAAACAATGAATACATTCGTTTTATTATATTACAAACCAGAATCTAATAATATATTTGACCAGTTTAAATGATTTTTTAAGTACCGTTAGATTTTTCTAGTGCTGTGGTGTTTTCTGCCAATTCAGAAATGCCGTTTTTGTGATCGAAACTATTTTTTTAGAAGGTAATTATTACAGTTTTTTGTATGAAAGCAGTCTGGCTGTTTTTAGCAGAACATAGAATTGAACTTACTGCATCCGATAACACCAATATCTCTTTTCTATTATTTTTTTATTGTGGACTGGCTGCTTTCTGCACAACTACGTTCAATTCAGCCAGCCAATTACAGGTCAAAAGCCATGTAAATGCCTAGGCTTCCATGCTTTATTCTCAGAAAAGTCTTCCCTCCGTGTTACAGTAAATTTCGATTATTACTATTACATTATTTGAGTACATCCATATTTTTTCTTGATTACAGGATTATCAGGCTTTCTTCCAATTCACCCATTATCATACATGAGAGCTTGGAGACATAGAAGGGATGGTATGCCGACAGTTGACCAGATGATCTGTAAAAATGATTAACCCAAGTGGAACCTTTAGTTTAGTGATAGAATTAAGAAGTGAATTGCAAAATACAGATTTTAAAATTAGTTTATGCTTTTTATTCCCCTTTATCTTACATAAACGGCACGGCATATTGCCTTTAACACTGAACATTAAAAATGTACACAATATAATCAAATAGTAACAACTACACTTAAGTAACTAAAAATAAACACATAAATATCGTGGGTATACTGGCAAAAAACGTTAACTCGAAAATATGCGGATTTGACTTAATGATGCAGTGTTGTAAAGTTTTTAACGCCCTTCAAACTGGCAAAATACACTAAGTCATATTACATTTCATATATCTGTAGTTTTAAAAATAAATTTAAGGTTAAGTCGTATACCAGGTATTTTATTCAGGCTAAAAGCTTTAAAGAACTTACTATTAACTTAATATAAAATTAGGAAACGGAAGAATTAAAAACATGTTCTCAAATAAGCACTTAACAACTTACTATATTTAAATAAGATATAAAATAATAAAATTAGAACAAAACTTAAATGCCTGAATTCTCAAAACAGGGATTTGAGAGTTAAAGTTTTTTTCCGGTATTCCCCCGATATGAAATCCCCCATAGAGAAAAGTCTAAAAATTATATTGCCAGAAAAAATAAGAAATCAGACTCGTTTTATAACTATTAAGTCCAGAACCAAATATATAAGCCTTATCCTCGTACTGATTACCATATCTGTGGAGCCTAGGGATAGACTTGTGCATGCGGTAGTTGGTTTTAGAACTTTCAGAAGAAAAAGGAGATCTGTGGCGGGTATGTCCACCAGGTACTCAGATACACACCGACTCCGGCAAATCTGGACAGTCATTGCAGGAGACTGCTGTGAGACGTTGCATAGATTTATATACTATTACGCGTGTTGTCCAGATGTTTATCAAAATTTATGCTTCCACTTTCCATTATGTTATATCCCAACTCAACACAGGGCTTTTGGCCTCATAGAGTTTGGGATACGTTACTATTTTTTGTAATATGTGTCTTTGTATGAATGAATAAATAAAAAACGAATGATTGAATTATTTATTTATTTATTTAAAACTTCAAGTACAAAGAATAAGTACTTTAGCGGACTTATTGCTAAAAGCAATATCTTCCAGCCAACCAAAAAACAGACTGGTCAAAAGAAGAGTTGGTCAAAAATTTGTACTAAAAACGAAAATATATATCAAAAGAATTCATACACGAAAGAAAAACCTATGTAATTAAAAATAACAGCTGTTTTTTAATGGGGAGATAAGGCTTGCGCATATTAACTTTAAAAAAGTACATTATGTAATACATATTAAAGGGTAAGGAATGTGGAATCAGATAATGAGTTTGGATGGAGAGAGAAAGAGAAACCAAGGAAAGAAAAGGGATAAAAATATAGATTTAAAAAAACAATAAAATACAGTAAGAGAGTTCAGGATTATGAGGATATATAGTAATGTTTCAGGCGTTTTTTGAAGGTGGTTAGAGAAGGTGCATTTTTTTATATGAAGAGGTAGCTCATTCCAAATTCTCGCACCTTGAACGGAAAAGGAATAGGTGAAACATGATTTGCTATGACGAGGAATGGAAAGTGTTCTTTCCTGGGAAGAGCGAAGTGAAAGACAGTAAATGAAATTCTCAGCAAGATATTTTGGAGCGCAAGGGTTGTGAAGAATATTATAAAGAAGTGAGAGAGATTGAAAGCTTATGCGCTGATAAAAACGAAGCCACTTGGTCATACTTTTTCAGATTGAAAATAAAGCCGATGCTTTGATTCTACAAATGCTCCAGACAATCTATGAGTTCCGTATTGGCGTCAAGATAGCAAATATTAGTATAGCACAGAGAAAACAATAGAATAGATTGGGACAGTTGTGGAGTGAATGGAGGGTGCGATAAAACTTCTTCTCAACCTCAGTAATCTATTCTTGCCACGTTAAGTGTTGGCCCATAATAATGTCTTTTAAACTGTTTTTGTGAAAGGAATCCCAATTTGGTCGATTACTAAGTTAGGAAAGGTTGAGAAATTTAGAAAGGAGATTTGTCTATGGCTTCCAAGTATAATCGCCTGTATAAAATCCTGCAAATATATTGACACGTGTTTGGTTTAAATTTTCACATCTAGACTAACATGAATATTTTTTCTAATTTTATTTCTGGAGCCTAATTACCCTCACCAAATTTAAATTGAAACAGCATAGTAAAAATAAATAGTTTTACGTTTTTTGAAACATTTTATTTGGGTAGTTTAATGGCGATGATTACTGACGCACAATCACCAATATATCAGTGTATTGATAGTTCTGGGAGGAACAATAACTGTTATTTGCCCTTTAAATTGTTCTTGAATGACCAGTAGCATCTCGACTTCAGTCCTGGAAAAATATAAGAATTTTGAACACCCTGTTGAAAAGTTGTTATAATATTTATTTATTTATTCATTTAAACGCCCATGGGGCAGGGCTTTTACATCAGATTAACATAGTATTTTATATAGGTAAATTATACATTTTCATAATATAATATTATGTAAAATAATGGTAGTTTATGCTTAATAAACAAAAGTAAAATGTGTAATACAATAAAATAAAAAAAATCAGTATTTTAATCTACAAAAGGCTAATCAGTAAAATAAACTTTTATTGAACCACTTTGAGTATTTTAAATGCAAGATTAATACTTATTTGAAAGGTATTATGCAAAAATACCTTAGAAATAAAAAATAATATTTTTTTATTTTATTTTATTTATTTATTTAACTTTTTGTACATAATGTTATTTGTACATTGGCGGGTTTATTGCCAAATGTCAATTTATTCCAACCAACCAATAAAATATTAGTTTTATTTTTATAATTCAAGTTACAGAACATATTCAATAGAAAAAAAGATTAATAAGTAAAAAATATATAAAAATAGAAATAAACGTATTTGTTTATAAATTACCTTAAATCAAAACTATTAGTCAATGGAAAAAAGGAAAAAAGAGGAAAAAGGAAAGGAGGAGAGATTAAGGAAGAGAAAGGAGATGTTTCTTCAGACGTAATTTAAACAGAGATAATGTAGTAACATCTTTGATGGTGGATGGGAGATCATTTGTATTGTAGTAAGTATATTTATTTATTTATATTGTCATCATCCCATTTCCGCACCTAATGGTGCATAAATCACTGCATTGGTACACCAATCGCAGTGTATCTTGATAATTTTTGTTACATATAGGTAAGGTGATCAGTCTTACGCTTCAGGTACTAGTCCAGGAATTATAAAATATTCTATTGTAAAACAAATTTTTAAATAAATATTTCGTGTCAACCATGTCGGGAATCGAACCAGAGACCTCTTGTATGGTAGGCAAACGCGCTGACCACTACACCACGAGGCCGACAAATATTTATATTGTATGATAAATATAATTTTGGACCGGCTATATAATGTTATACAGATTTTATTCATGAAATAATCACGCGAAAATTATGTCTGTCTTTGTTCATCATCTTTCTCTTTCTGGCAAATAAAGTATGAAGAGTATAAAAGTAATTGACGAGCGTATGATGTTGATGGATATATTTTTTACTTGCTTCGCCTTGAAATTCTGTTACTAACCCAATCGGTGTGAAATTATAAAATTACAATACAATATTGCCTTAAGTAAAAAATGTTTATAATGTATATTTATGGAATGACATAATAAAACATAAATAAATAATATTGATAGCAATATTATTAATCGAATTCTCAAAAAAATGCATAAAAAACACAGTATAAAACCATTTGAACTAAAAAGCAGCATTTTTGGAAAATAATTAAACTGATAATGTAAATAAGTAATTAATTTTATTTAAATGTATAATGCAGCACGGCTGCTATTTTATTGCATTGTACGTATATGATTAGGTAATTACAAAGATAGATTATTAACTCTGATGTGATGTCACACTAGTTGAAGTACGATACAATACTTAATATATCTCTCTTATTTTTTTGAATGGACATTTTCACACCAGATTTGGAAAGTTAAATTTGTTTAACTACGCTGGATTTTAGTACAAAATATATATTCCACCTTGCTATCCGAATAATGATGTCCACAAATACAGCAATACATCTGTATTAGATAGAGCACGAAGATAGAAAACGTACCAAGGAAGACAGGGACGCTGTTCTGTAGCCGCCGTAGTCAGTTTTGTGTGAAACAAATTCAGTCGGTTGTTGACGCCGTTGACGGGGATGGGGGATGCGCGCGTGAATTATGAGCGGCGAATTTATGTTTTTTTCGCCAGAACAGGGCTAAATTATGTTTATTTTTATAAATTATGAAAAAGGAATTAGTAAACATTATGTATCCATGTTTTTTTTTCAAAGTCTGAACTTTAGAAAATGCCGTCTTTTGCTTGTGGTAACGCAATGTTACATCACCGCGCGCAAAGGGATTATTTACCACAGTTAACACTTTGTATCCCGGAGCCATGTAAACATGTGATTATATAACCACGCGTTGTGTCCCGGCCCCGTGTTTTCAAGTGGTTTACCAGATGTCCAAAAAAGTGCATTTTATTGACATTTAGTTACTTTTATTAGTACTTTTTCGCTGTTGGTAAACTACCTTGAGGTGATTTTCACAAAAATGGCGCTATATAAATTATCCAATCAAATGAATACATGAAAACACGGGCCTGGGACACCACGCGTGGTTATTATAATCAAGTGTTTACACGGCTCCGGGATACAAAGCACAAAAAAAGACCCTGTATATGTGCGAACATTACACTGTGGCTCTCCATAAAGGTGAATGTTGGCAAAACTATGATACAAAAATGACTTTTTAAATTGTTTCAAATAAATACGAGAAGTTTCAATTGATTTAACCCAGTATTTTCATAATTATGACACTTTTAAGAAACCCTTCACAAAGCATGAAATTTCACAAAAATAGGCCGTCGGGCACAGGGCAAATTCTATGTGTATTTGGCCGGGGCTCAAAGTGTTAAGAGTTAAGGTCCAACATAAAGTCATAAAAAACATTTTAAAAATTAGGTAAAAATAAATTAAGACTCATTCTTTCTGGCTGCGATACGATCCCACTTCCTATTTAGTGATACTCACACTTACACACACCTGAACACTTACTCCCACATACACACAAACACACCTATACACTTACTCTCATACAAATACACATAAACACACCCTTTGTTGTACCACAATTTAATATGTACGATTTTTATTTAGAAACTTCGCTGGTTTGTCCTTAAACCGTATCTTTTTTATGTTATTATATCATTGTCGACTATTTTTTCTATAAAATAAATAAATAATAATAAATAAAAACAACAATAAAAAAATACGAATAAGCCACTAATACACATTATGATATGTTAGAGAGGAACTGTCTTAAACTGATAATTTCAGCATGGAAAAGATCCACCTCTCTCGGTAGGCTGTTCAACCAACACCGATCTACTGGTTCAACAGACCAATCATCCTGCCCACGATCATCATCAGCAGTAAATTTAATCCGACGAAGAAGATGACCGAAGACGGTGTTAGTGTTTAAAATAGTCCTATCAAGACAATAGAACAAATAATGTAATGACCTCTTTTATATTACCGATAACAATATTTTATACCTTATTGATTTAATTGATAAAACTTGGAAAAATCATGTACTCATCATGAGATCGTGAGATTTGATACGAAATCGTTACATCACGATAAATTTATTGTGAGGTCTGGCACCCCTGCGGTGCTATTCTGAATACAAAATACGCGAGATAAAAGCGAGAGCGTTTGGAATATCACCCCTGATTTCAATCATTGAGGCTGGGGCATGTAAGGTTACTATTTCAAAATGAAAAGATGCCTGTGTGTAAAAGGTGCCTAAACTGACAGATTCTTCAGAAAGATACCTGTCTTAGGTAGAAAGCAGTAAAGAAAGGGTGTCCAGCATTGCAGGATTTTAAAATTCGCTGTCCACCGGTACTTAAGACTCTTGGATGGCCGCAGGGAATTGGGGCGCGATTATTCAGCTCGCTCGGAATTTATAAATGAGAGTCCAGAGCAATGCCTGCTGCAAGCCTGTCGAGACCCTACTAAACGAAAATATGAAACTAATTATTCGTAGATGGCGATTTTATAATTTTTATTGAAAAATGTCATTTTTACGTTTATTTTCAATGTAAATTTTACAAAACTTGGTTTGCGGAAACTTTACACTATATTGATTGGAACAAATACCATAACAATATAATTTAGGTCCTTTTCACAAAATGGTGTACAAAACAAAAAATAAGATAAGTTGTGTATAACATTGTGGGACCATGACAAAAATAATAAGTACGCGTTTTGGCGGCACTTTCACATTCATTTCCCCATCAGTACCTAGTGGTGCATAGAGCATCACATTGTCACTCAAACTGCAGCGAATTTAGATATTTTTTTATACACGAAAGGTAAAATGAGCAGTCTTAAGCTTCATGTGCCAGTCCCCCGAGCATTGTAATATTGCAGGGTAGAATCAATTTTAAAACCGATACTTCACATCCATCCTGCCAGGAATCAAACCCAGGACCTCAAGAAAGGTAGGCGACTGCGGCAACCACTACATAACTAGGTGGACTATCTCCACTCGATTTTCTGTTTCAGGATTTTTACCTGGGAATAGCCATCGAGTTGAAAACGCTTGTTCTTTTTCACTCTCTGACCTCTATTCTTTAACCTCCCGGCACAGAATGTTGGAAGAAGACCGAATGTTACACAATCAATATTACTTATAAAAAAATACTTACGGATTATAATAAACAATGACTATTCCATTGTCTGGCCTTAAAAAGGCGATGTATTGTATTTTTCCAATAAGTTCGACCACTTCTACTCTTTTGGATCCTCGAGTGATGAACTTGCTCAAATGTCCTAACCCGTAGAAGGTCGGCTGCTTCAGGAACTCATCTTCATCAGGCATGGCAATTATAGGAGCATCAGTATGATGCCTAAACCATGTCGGTCCCCCCTGTTTATTCAAAACCAAGTTCCAATCGATCCAACCCACAAACCAGTGATTGATATTCTAAAACAAAAATAAAACCAAGATTACAAAGTGAATGATATTGATGATTTGTTTCAGAATTTCATATTATGTACTGTAAATAAAAATACAATATTTAAGTAATGTTAGTAAATATGAAAAATATGGGGTTCAAACTGACAGTAGGGTCGCAGTGAGTCAGCCACATCTTGCTGGAGGGTGTGATTCTATAAAATGCTGCGAACGCCCAGTTGCATTCCACCGGCAACACCTCTGACTAGTCCAACTCGTTAGCGTCCA
>NW_028279670.1:0-92027 GCF_059751315.1 Micrasema longulum
TAACTCACAAAGTGTCATCTACCATTCACTATCAAAGATTTTAATACAATATCTTTGTTTAAATCACGTTTAAAGAAATATTTTCTTTCTCTTACATAATACTCGTATCTACTCCTTTCTTCCTTTTTCCTATTGAGTAATAGTATTAATCCGAGGTAATTTACAAACAAAAGCTGTTTTATTTTACGCAAATATTTAAAAAAAAATATTTCATTTTAATATGTTTTGTAATTTGAATTATATAAATCTTTTATTCTATTGGGAGGTTGAAAGAAATTGCCATCTGGCAACAAGCCCGCTAAAAAAGTTTTGAAAAAATGCCTCCAAAATTGAAATAACAAGGCAAATAAAAAAAATCGCTTATACTTTTTAACTTAAAAAAATATTTATATATTTCCAGTAAATGCTCTAAAGTACATTTTTACACTATGCTTAAATCCTCACGGCATGATAAAATAGCAAAACCTTTATTGTTGCGGGTGAGTTCAAAAAAAAAAGTTCAATGAGATTTGAGGAACGTCAACAGATAGAAGAGTCGAAGGAATGTAGAACTTTAAATAAAGGCAAATGGTGAATGGTACACAGTGTGTAAAGTGGCAACTTAAACCAGCCAATAACAAGTCATAAGCCCTGTGGATGCCTAGACTTCTACATTACCTTCTATAAAATGTAATTCATGTGAATATTAAAAAAAAAATATTTTAAAATAACAAATTTTAGTTTAATAGGTGCGAAGGTTTTCACGGTCACTGTTATCAATATGTTTCTTTTTTGGGTGATACCGTGTGTGTTTGATTTGTTCTGACGATTCAGCTATCATTGCAGGAGCCATTTTTAGGGTAAACTGAGTGTTTTTGTAGAAAAAAGTGTGTGTTTAAGTACCAGTAATTTGTACCGTGTCGCAGTCGGCAGTAGGCACATTTCTATTCATGTTTGTAGTATGTAGTGTTGGGAACCATGTTGAGTTTAATTTCAGCCCGTCGTCTTTGTCAATGTTATTTGGGTGTTGTGTATTTAAATTGCCTCTTTTATTATTCGTGCACTGTAATTACTGGGTTTATGCAAAATTTTCGGTCCAAAGGCGAAAAAATGTCCTGTGTCTATAAAGTGTTCCGTTATTGCAGATTTGTCAGGATGCCCAAGTTTACACGCTTTTTTGTGTTTGTCAATCTTTTTCTTTGCTGTGCGTCCTGTTCGTCTTATGTAAACTCTATCACATCCATGGCAACTTAGTTTATAAACAGCTTCCGTTTCCAGGGAATTCTTATCTTTTGGGTTCAATAAATGGTTCTTTATTTTTCCCACAGTCCCAAACGTTGTTTCAATATTATATTCCATTTTTAGATGTTGAAGTAAAAAAAAAATCAAACTGCAGAGTCTTTTTTATATTCTCCTGAACAAATTACAGATGGCCCTTTCTTCCTTCTGACAACTGAATTACCACATTATATCCCTACACATTTGTGTGTTTAAGTTTGTCACCTTGTAGTTCTATGGTTAGCAGAACTCGACTATATCCAGCAATGCACCTTAGTGCATTCACTTTGCACATCTAGTTTCAGTGAGTGGAAACAGTTTCGGATTCCACAGACGAACAACTACAGTGTAAACTAAACTGCGCACGTATCGCACAGCTTAATGTAGTAATAACACGTGGCACATACATTCACATACACACGTAGATAAAAACAAGGTACCTTAAACTAAATTTGTTTTAATTTTCAATTTTATTTACTTATAATTTTAAAAACCCGTTAGAGTATTTTTTTTTTACAAATTATAACAACAACAAATTATGTATATTTTTATTTTGAAGATTAATTTTCAAGATGGTTTTAAATTTACTTAAATTTATTGTCTAATTTAATGATTCTTAAACGATTCTTTTCATCGTTTCTTTGAATCCCTTAAAATATATATGAGTATATTTATGTTTTTCCTTTTTAAAAATGTTTTAATTATTTTATTTTATTTTTACATCTGAGCATGTTTTTTATTCTATATTTTAATTCTTTACTATTTTTACTTTAATTTTAATTTTTAAACAACTTCTATTTATGTTTTTTTTCCTTCTCTTTTTTGTACTTTAATTATTAACCTTAAATATAACTACTTTTTAGTATGGAAACTTCACTGGTCTATTTGAGTTAAGTTTAACTATTTGATATATATCATGTACATGTACTTTATGTTTCCTAAATAAAATTAAAAAAAAATAAAAAAATAAGGATAAGTCATGTTATGGGTCGTCTGGCAAGTGTAGCTATGATGTGCTTTTAATTGTTAATTTAACTCTTTAGGGGTCATATTGATCAGTCCATTGATTGATGACACACACACGTGCAATCATTTCACCTGAAATAAAGCAACGACCGATGAATCGATTCATCAATTTTTATTGAATACATTACATTACATTCTGCAATTTTTTAAAAACTTTTCTTTACTTTTTATTATTTTATTTACATATTTAGGATCTTAATTTCAATAATTACTTTAAATTTTTTTTTTTTTTTCTGTTAATATAAATTAAAATTTTTATTTAATTAGTTTTATTTCTTTTCTTGTTTTGGCTACTTTATGAGCACCCACTTTATTTACATGTTTACATTTTTTTCTTTTGTTTAAAATATATACTTATAAATGATTATTTTTTATTTTAATTGTATTATTTTTTCCTATTTTCCTACGTTTTTTTAAATATTTTCAATTATTTTATATGGTTATTTTGAGTTTTTTTGTTTTTATCTTTTTAATAGTGTTTTTTTTTTATAAATTTTAAAGCATCAAAAATAAAATAAAATATGTTCATCATTTTAAATGTGTACAATTTTATGTCTGAAATTTGTCGTTTGATTTTTAATTTAAACTTATGTCTAAGCACTCGATGACAAACTGTTATTTAATAGTTTATCGGGAAAAAAAATGTTTTAATTCTTTGTTTTATTTTTTATAATGTAAAGACCTTATAAATAAAAAAATAATTTTAAAAATCTAATAGTTTTTCACATAAAATATCCATCTACATAAGAGCAAGGATTTTCAGTATATTTACTTCGTTCGTACCATAGAAACATGAAAAATAAGGAACGTTGCCTATAGCCAGTCAGTCCAAATAATCAGCCCAACAAGTCATCCCAAGAAAATCAGCTCAACGCAGTCAGTCAGTTCCATTCCGTTATGTAGTTCAAGTACATCTAGTCCAACTCCTCACCGGTGTTACTATCGTGCTTCATAGCAACGTTCCGTATATTTATTCGCCAAACATTAACCTTTTCTCTTTTGTCCATTACTTACTCTTTTTAGGACACCTAGAACAAACTGGTACATATAAATACCAGCAAAATTTTACAATGTTTTGTTTGTAAAATAATGTCACAAGAGTATCTTTAAAACATACACTGGTAGATAAATACACCGGAATATTGAAAAAAGTTTCCCACACTCACAAAACTAGATCCAAAACAAAGGGCTCTCTGATCGTTCCCCAAATTACAAATTACATCGGAGAGCGAACATTAAATGGCGGTATTCCAAGGTTGTTCAATGATCTCCCACAAACCATCACTAATATGGAGGATCTTTAAATGAAAAAAAAGAACTAAAGAAATATCTTCTCAATAATTTAAAGTAGAATATTAAAAAATAATGTAAAATAAACCTGTCATAAAAAAATGTGTCCCATCGAAAAGTCTTTTGACTTAGTAGGTAAGAAATTGTTATGTGTATTTTAAAATATCAAATAAACGCTGCTCTGTAGCACTGAGACTGAAATGAGTCTTACCATCACCTTTTTCAAAGGTAATTCAAAAGTACATAATATGAGAGCACCACCAAGGAGACCTACAACCCTAAAAGCGGTGTGCGATATGTGGCGGGTAAGCTGTTTGATAAAGTTTAACAAAATTGATTTTATTATTGTAGCTTTGAAAAAAATAACTAATTTATTAACAAATTCAATCCAATCAATTACTCTACTTTTATTTTGTAAAATGTATAAAATCTCCTGTAATTTTGTACACAATACCTGCATTGTTATACTTTCTAAACTTCCTTAATCCAATTGGTCGAAACTGTAATTTGTATTGTTCGAATGGCTCTATGGGACGTCATTGTCGTGGAAGTTTCGTTACTTATCGACAGATGGCAGTGCTTAACCATTATTGCCGTCGGAAGTGGAAGGGGGACCGGAACTGTGAAGCCGCTTCCGGTCACTAGGCTCATTCGGATATCCGGACGGGAGGCTTTAAAGCATAAATATCAACAACTGTTTTCACGGTACATTGCAGCACTAATTGTTCAAATCGCTTTATTTTGACTCGATTAGGACGATTGATGGAATTCCATTTGTTTTCTTGTACCCAATAAGGGTTGTTTTTAATCCTGATTTTAAGTGAAATAAAAAAAGATAATATTAGTTGGATTTAATGTTTTAATTTTATTCGAAATAATAAATAAACACATTAATTTTTAAAAAGAGGTATCTGTCCGTGATTACCAGTAACGCAACGTATTATGTCGGACTAACTTTTAGATTAATTTTTTTCAATAAATCTGGTGTTATTTCTGAAATACTGAGTGTTATAAAGGTACTTTAAAGTATAAACCACAGGAGTCACATTGAATAAAATGTTCAAGAGACATTTTTTTTTGATTGTGCAATTTCAAAAACATCGTAACTTTTGAACCAAATAATTTAATTTCAGAACTCTTAAGATAAAAACACGATTATTTTTATTTGTATATTAATTATGGAAATCATAAAGTCTATTTTATAAACACATGAGGTGAAAAAACAATTAAAAAAGTAGGACCGATTACAGATTTCACATTTATGTTTAGTATCAATACAAAAGGAGAGGGGAATAATAAATAAATAGTAAATAAAGAAATATTCAAGCACTTAAAATTAAATAAATATTATATAAAAGAGAGAAAGCATGGTTTAGTTCCATCCCTTCTCTACTATCGTCTTTCTTTCTGTTACCAATTATATTTATTAATGTTTGAGTATGTCCAAATGCTTGCAGACTGGCAGACTTTCCTCTCTAGGGAGTTATTCATATTTATACTTATTGCAACAGAGAAGGAAAAACATTTTTGGGAGGGGAATATGGAAGTCTAGGCATTTACAGGGCTTATGATCTGTCATTGGCTGGTTTAAGTGGCCTTTTTACACAGTGTATAACATTTACCATTCTGTCAAAGTTTGAACATCCACTTCCTCAGCTCTTTCATCTGTTGACGTTTGTGAAGTAAAGGAGCCAAAATCTTTATTCTGCGGGTGAGATTCATCCGGTTTAACCAAATTGCCTACTAGGCAACGCCTGAAAACAATTTTTAAATTTTTATACTTCTTCTTTTACCAGGTAGTTAATTCAACAATGCCTAGACTTCCATTTTCCCTTCTCGAAATTTTTTTCCCTCTCTGTTGCAATAAGTTTTATTTATATTTTTAACTAAAATTTCATAACCAACAATTCTTTCAAAAAAGTTAAACAGAAGATAAAATTTAAATGTCTAAAACAGACTTGATAAAGCTGTAATATTTACAGTTTAATAAATATATATATATTTTTTAAAGAAAAACAATTGAGTTTCTATTATTTACATAAATATTTAAATTTTCGAACCATTTCTTCAAAGTAGTAAATAACTTGTGATGGAAAAATAGAAATCGAGTTGTAGTATAGTGGGATTTGAACCTCGGACCTTTAGTCCGTGAGTCCACAATACTACTACGAAACCACAACCCGGTTCAATATTTGTAATATGTAAAAAAATATGTTATATGTTTTTGATAATAATAGTAAATATTTGAATAGCATATCTGGGCCTACTGGTGTTTTTTTGCATTAAAACAAAGTGGATTTCAGATTTTTATTTCAACATAAAAAAGCATTTTTATGAAAAAAATTTACTTTTGAACTTATTTTACTTTTACCGCGCGTAAAAAAACTTTTTTAAATCTTATTTCCCATTGCACTAACCCAAAATGCAAATGTACTAACCCACACTCAGATGTCTTCGGCGACGGTGAACTGGAAATAAGTAATGTGACGTCATGTGACGTCATGTGAGTTGCATAGAGGATGGCTGAATACTGAAAGATATTATACACAGAGATCTCTGTGATGCCAAAAGATCCCACGGTGGTCAGCGATTGTGATTTAAAGATGTCTGTAAACGTGACATGAAGACTTTTGGCATTGACGCTGATTACTGGGAAGATCTCGCCAGGGAAAGAGATGTGTGGAGAGGAGCCATTAAGGAGGGAAAAACGGAACACGACAACCTCTGACGTAAAAGTCTGAGGCCTTAAAGACTGTGGGAAACGCAACTAGGTACGTACTACAGCCTTCACTACAACCTGAAAGTGTAAGAGAAGTATCCGACTGTGCTCGTCCCGTGTAGGACTATACAGTCACCCGGAAAGTTGTTTTTTTCCAGTCTTCAAATAAATAAGAAACAACACCATCGTCTTTAGTTGAAGAAAAAAGGATAGGTTTTTAATATATTTTAATACTTGAGTATATGCCAGTTCAATTAACTGTAGAAAAGCTAAATAAGTACTTCGCATGCGTGGGTTTAAAAAGCAATATTGCAAAAACCCATGTACTGTGTAATACTTCGTGCCTTGATACTCGAAATCCCCTGACTCTGTCAAACCAAATCATCGAAAGTGTTGAGAGTTTCCAAAGGAGAAATATGTTACAGAAAATGGCAGCTTTCAAAAATAACTGGGAGGTGCAGTTGGGAGTAGCGGGTGCTATATTTAACAGTATGAAAGCTGTCTAAAGATCGGGTATTTATCCGGGTAAAACTAAATAATGCCTTTATAACGCCTGCATAGCACCAATTCTCCTCTACGGATGCGAATCGTGACACCTCACTAGGGCCCGAAACAGCAAAATTCAGCGTCTTCAGAATAGGTGTCTCAGAAGAATCTTGTGTGTTTGACTTTGTTAGAAATGAAGTAATAAGAGAATGGACGAAGCAGACTCCGGTGACAACTGTCACATACTGAGGATGCTTCCTGAGAGCCTTAACCACGCTTGCCTATTTTACAAGGCATAAGGTTCTCGACGTCCTGGACGTTCACTGCTGACTGTTCGTCGACAGTTTATGCCAGAACTTCGGAACGAGAACCTTATTTGGGAGGACACAAAGGAGTTGATTGCCGATAGAGATGCATGGAGGATTTTTTGGATACCGTGTGCTCCAACTAGGGTACGGACATGGAATGATGATGACGATATTCTAGTGCTTACGCCTACAGTATACCTTGTTTGCCTATTTTCAGCCCTTAACTGAATCGAGAAAAATTTTGAAAAATATTGTTGGTACGTATACACCTAATAGCGTTATTCCCACATCAAACACAGTCGACTGTAAATTCCTTATACATTCGTGGCAGCATTACTTGGTACAACGAATGTGGGGATTTGTAATGCACCAAGTCGATATTTCCATTGATGGGATTCCGTCGTCACTTGTCTGTATCAACAGCTAACTTAGTGTCTTCCCCGATTCACAAACAACGGATGATATCTCTCTCCGAGATCCGGCACTAAGCGGTTTACCCCTAACAGCTCCATGGGAATTTTATAATAATATCGTGTTTGTACACAGTATTTCGAACATAAAATAAGCAAGAAAAATGAATAAAAAACAATATTATTAGCTCGGTGACCCAGCGGATTAATAAAGGAATAACAAATGGCAAGTATGAAAAGGAGCCAATATCAGTCTGCATGTTTTATAAATATTTTGACCAGTGTCGACATTAATCAACAAATTTAATATTAATATTTGAAGCACTAACTTGTGGAATATTGTTATCAAATTACATATATTACGTTGAAATAGTTTTGTTTTTTGTATGTACCACTTTGATTTTTATAATTTAAAATGGAGTTTGAAGAACATATTCCTACGAAAAATCGTTCATTTAACTTTGAATATGGTATTAAAATTTACATTTACAAAAAAGGAAGTACACTCAATAATTAAGAAATACTAGAAATTTAAAGGGCCATGAATTATTCCTTAAATATAATTAATAATAAAATAAATTTGAGTAATAGTCCTATTTTGAATATGTTTCCTCTCATACACCTCCAGTTTCTACCCCCTCTATTCTCCCTTAGCCACACCTACTATACCCTGACTATGTAAGTTTTATAGTAGGTATGTTAGATCGTAATTAACCTTAAAAAAGCTAAGTATTTTGCCAAAACTCGTTGGTTATTAAACTATTTAAAGTAGTATACAAAAAAAACAAAGTTATATCATTGCAATTTATTGGAAACTATTCATAAATACCGACAATACAAAACATTGTAACTAATATATTTTTTATTTATTGAGTTGGCATTAATTTTTTAAAACTGTTGACTATAATTATTTAAACATTAAAATCCAATTTTAATCTACCAATTTCGTTTATTTATGTGATATATTTTTTAAATTCGACAGATGTTAGGGCGTTTTGAAACAAATGAAAAGATTATGTAGAGTAAAATGTAGGTTCTTATGTATGTCTAGTTTTGCAAGTCTAGGTACATAAGTAATAATTGAACGCATTACGCCCTGCATGAAAAATATAGTTTAGAGTAAGGTCAGGTGTAGAAATAATCCTTGTCCTTGGAAGAATGATCGCCTGGGATGGTAGAACAAAAGCAAAGTCAACTGCCGCATGCATCAAGCAAGGCTTGCGTTCAACAAAAAAAAAGACTGAAGGCTTTTGAGACGTTGTGTAACAGAAGAATATGAGAAATTTCCTGGAGAGATCATATCACCAATGACGATATTCTCAGCAGAATCAAAGAAGGGAGGCACCTAAGCAAAACCAAATCAGAGAGGGTAGCCTAGGTTCAGGAGATCGGCT
The DNA here is from genome assembly GCF_059751315.1 of Micrasema longulum. Lineage (NCBI taxonomy): Eukaryota > Metazoa > Arthropoda > Insecta > Trichoptera > Brachycentridae > Micrasema > Micrasema longulum. Next base: position 8,891 of record NW_028279670.1, read on the forward strand.
ACATTATGCGCCATGGGTGTCTCCTGTATGACATAGGAGAGGGAATGGCTGAGGAGACAAATTACCGAGGGCGCTATCGATGGGAGAACTTAACTGAGGACTTGAACTGCGTCTCATATGTTAAGCTGAAGAGGGCTGCAGAGAATACAGCGTAGTAAAGCGCGTGATGCAAAATTTTACTGCAAACAAATTCACACGGTTGAAACTGCGAACAATAAATCCAGATGGTTACTTAAGAAGGGAAATACGAGAATTTATATTTGTGTTTTGGTGATTTTTTTTCAATAATTGTATATATTGTATGCATTTATTGACATATTACGTACCTTTTGTAAAATAAAAAAAACAAAATCAGTTGATTTGAATCAATTTTTAAGCAAGAAAAAAGGCTTATTGCAAGAACTTCCAGCCAACCAGAAAACAGACCGGTCAAAAGAATAAATTTGATTATGTTAACGTTTTGGCAATTAACAAACAGTGTCAGTATTAGATAGCGACAGATCATTTCCTCGGTTGCAGTTTTAAATCCAAAGTAACCCACCAGATCATGAACCGACAAGTGTCGGCACAGCAGCTGACAGTGCCACGGCAGAAGAACTACTATGGAGATAGAACAATGGAAAGTGTAGTACCAAAACTGTTTAATTGAATACCAGCTAAAAATCGTGAGGAAATAAAACTTAATTCATTAAAAAAAATAGTCAATTAAAAACAGCAAGTGAAACTAAAGTGTTTACATAAATAAATTTAATGTTTCATTTATTGTTAAACTCTGTACATACCTTTTATAAATTAAAAAAATAATGTAATGTAACCCGCAGACAAGTTTCGGCTTTGCGGTGGCAAAAATACAATTATGTTTGCTACTTATTTGTTAAAAAAAATATAACTTATAAAATTTTAAAAAAAGATCAAAGCCTAAGAAAACATTAATTTTTGGTTTAAGATATTATTCAATTATATTTTTAATTAGTACTTCTAACTTTTATGTTTATTTTGAAAATGCAATATGCTTGTTCATTATTCCTTCGACGGCTTGGTACTGTAAATAAGGACTACCCCTTTTCAAAACGTGTTCCTTGAAAATTAGAGTTTGTTTGTTTGGTTTTCGATAATCATCAGAAAGAAAGAAAGCATCCACCATACTCGAATCCGTTTTAAAGACAAAATGTATTTCTTTGGATTCAGTCATACAAGCAAGCATTAAAAAAAAATATGAATCGATTATCTAAAAAAATAGGAAAAATTACTCAAGCATTTTCTTACGTAATAAATGGTATAAATTAATATTGTAAAACTGTGTAGTTAATTAACTTGTAGGTACTAAATTATTGTTTATTATAAAATAAAATAAATAAAATAAATAAAATGAATAAAATGAATAAAATGAATAAAATGAATAAAATGAATAAAATGAATAAAATGAATAAAATGAATAAAATGAATAAAATGAATAAAATGAATAAAATGAATAAAATGAATAAAATGAATAAACTGAATAAAATGAATAAAATGAATAAAATGAATAAAATGAATAAACTGAATAAAATGAATAAAATGAATAAAATGAATAAAATGAATAAAATGAATTAAATAAAAAAAATAAATACAAAACTCGGTTCAAACCCCTTTATGTTGATAGTGATAGGAAACGTTAGTATCTACTCCCTGGAGCACCAGAACGCCCCCAGATGACCCTCAAGGCCGGTCACCGGCGGCGCACCCAAAAACAGCAGACTTACCCAAAGACTACTGGTTGCACACCAACTTTAGTCACCACTCATATCTACTCAAATTTTAATTAATGGGATTAGGAATGACGTTTTCCTTCCTTTGGCATTTGTTCCAGGATAGCACTCGATCGTTTTATTAGCCCTTCATGTTGTTTGAATTGATACATGCACGTTATCTTCACTCGATTTTGAAGAGGGTTTTTCTGACGTGTTGTTTGTTATGATGTTACAAGAAGTACTGGTGCTTTCTTGACTTGCCGCCGGGGAAGGAAGTGACGTCAAGGACTGGGGAGATCAAAACAAGAACCACCTTACCTCAAAAGATAGGATGCTTTGACACATGAATCAAAGTAAACACGAATACGAAGCATGTTTTTTATTGTATTATAGGCATTTATTTATAAGATTTTTTTGTTAACATTGACAGGTATTTATTATTGATATTATATGAATGTCAAAAATCTGAAAGGCTTAGATAAAAAAGATTGCTGGGTCCGTTCTTGGACATTAATATTTGTTATGAAATTGAACTTCCTCGAGCCTAACATTTTCCTCAAGTTTTTTTGATTTTTGGTAAAGAATCGAGATTCGCATTCATATCGGTGAACCGGCAATGTACAAGAGTTTAATAATTGGCATTTTATTTTGATCGAGTACAGATTAGATTTCCAGACAGAACCGAACGTATTCAAAATAATGATTATTCCCATTTTGTTGGTTTTATCTCATACCTACGAAAGTTTGCTCAAAAGTTTGAAAAGTGTTATTTTAATAAAAAAATAGGTACATCTGAATTCTTTATTAAAAATAACAACTGGTCCATGAAAAGTTTGTTATGAAATTTTACTTAACTTATTTAATTCTAGTTAAAACTAACCAGGATCTAGTAGGACTAATGCACATAAATTTGAATGCAGAACACAAACCACAAATTTCTAGTTCTGTCGAATTCGGAACAAACTTTACTTTCCCGCGAAAATTTGATGTGTGGCTGTCTACCACAGAACCTCGTTATTTGGGGTAGGTTTCTAACACTAAGGTCGGTCAGAAAAACAGGTTTTAAATTTTTTTACTAATAAATCATTATCGGAATTTATGTTGGAATTTATTTTATTTTTATTCATATTCCTTATTCGGTCAACCAACAACTATATTAAGCTAATATATCAAACAAAACAAAAAACAAGTCAGCCAATTACAAGTTTTCACAGGTAGTATTACAGTAACTTAAAAAATATTCTCGAACATAAAATGAACAGTAATCTAAAAGTCTAAAAGTAAAGAAAAAACACAATGAATTATTTCGAAATGGCGCACGTAATTATGTTTATTTTCAAATAAATTCACGTTTAATGATTTTTTATTACATTTAAATTATAAAAATTTTGCCATAAATATGAATTTTGCCTATAATTAGACGAAACAAGAGGAAATTGAAGAAGAAGAACCTGAGAACTTTTCGAGGAACATTAATACACAGTTTGCTAAGTAGTTCAGTTTGAAATTATGTTACATAAACTTAGTCTATACGCATATCTGCTAATATTTTGTGTAAGTAAGATTTTTTATAGACACTCCTTGCTTTCGCCATCTCGGGAGTTCCTTTTATTTTTTTATTTATGGATGTAGCCACTCCACTGGTCTATAGGCACGTTCTAGAGTGTCATATTATACACAAAAGTACATATTTTCACATCAATTGTCAAGTCACATCAAAATATTATAAGTGTTAAAATTAAAAATATATAAAAAAAGGTTTTAGGTTTTCTGTCGCTCTCGCGCTAATTTCAACCCGATGGTGGCCTTCGTGATGTAGTGGTCAAGACGCTTGACTCACGCGCTGAAGGTTCTGGGTTCGATCCCCGTGAGAACACATAATTTGAAAGTGATATTTCTCAAGCCGTGGTGTTCTGTGCTGTAATTCACGAGTGAAATTGGCCCCCCTGGCCTTTAGGTGGTGCAAAAAATGAGAGATATTTTCATTTTGTAACCTGCCGCCAAACGTAAAAACAGATCAAAATGCCTTTTCTATAGGCATATTTGTGGCTATTGCAGACATTTGATTTCAAAATCATTCCATAATTCAAGACAAAATATGTTAAATAATATTTTAAATGCATTGAAACTGCATCAAAGTAATTCAATTTTCACTGTAATTGCATAGATAGCCATTTTGTATGAACATTTGTAAGCGCACGGCACGGCGCAACGGTCGCGAAATTCTAAAAAAGTTCATTTATTTATTTATATTAGTTCACAAACAATAAACAATACATGAAATATTGGTAAAATAATGAAAAATTGTTTAGTTCAGATATTGTTTAACAATTGAATTTGAATCGGGTTGTGGTCCCGTGGCTAGTTTCGCGGACTCAATGATAAAAGGTACGAAATCGATCTCCACTCTACTCTAACTTGTTTCCCATCTTTTAATATTTTTTTTTTTTTATTTATTTTCATTAAAAAAATATATTCGAGATCTTAATATTTATTTATTTTTAATTTGGGGCCATTTAATCGTGTTGTAAATATCTTACTATTAGAGAGACATTTGCGAGGTAAACATCCGTGTATTCCTCAAGGACAAATGGCCGTGTATTCCTCAAGGGCAAATATCATGCAATGCATGTCATGCTATGCATGTCATGCCATAGAAACGCCGAGTGTGAGCGTACAAGTATGCAACTTAGCATTAAATTGTAGGGACTATCATAATTTTCCACGCACGCATTGAAATTATTTTTTAGTTTAAAGTGAGTGATTGCTTTTCCTCTGGTAGGTTGTTTTTCATACCACTAAATTTAAAAAAAATTCATGATGTCTTAGATAGTTAATTATGTATTTTAGTTTTATTTTAGGTAAACGAAATAGCGAGGAACTTACAAAACATTTAATCGGTTTACAAAAAAATCATGTAAGAAATTTATGAAATGTGTATGTCCGCATCATCAGACCATAATATGTAGTAAATTTTATGAAACAAAAGAATTCCAGGTGTTTTTTTGTTGATCTCTCATAAATACAAAAATACAATTTTTTAACCATGTTTATAGATTTTGAGGTTATGATTCATTTTGCCATGTGTGAAAACTTTATATTGTGTTAAACGTCATTTTATGATAACAAAGGGTTACAGCAGCCAATGACAGCTCTTATGCCCTGTTAATGCCTAGACTTATACTTTTCCTGTTTAAAAAAAGTTTTCCCTCTCTATTGGAATTTTTTAAAATCTTAATAATCTTTTAAAATTCTTTCAATTCAAAACAAAATTATTATGAATTAAAAAAATGCACCAAAACATGTTTGTATTAGGTATGATTGTTTTTAGGCATTGCTGTACTGAAGTTCACTTCTGCCCTATGGGCTGCTATCAGTGCAAAAATTTACGAATTATAAATAAAGTTTTCATATATTTGCGTTCTTTATCTTGAAAAAAAAATAATAATGATTTTTCTACGTATTTGCATTCTGTAAAACTCATTCTTTAATCCCACCTCGGTACCTTGAATTTCACCAGTTCGCTACTTCGCTCCTCCACCTCGCCACCCCGCTCTCGCCACCTCGCCACCTCGCGCCTCGCCACCGCGCTACCTGTCCCGATAATGGAACCCTGGTGCAGCGGAGGAAGCCAGGTGTGCAGAGTCCCGCCTAAATTGGAATTCACTCCGATGCACCGCAGATTATGACGCGCTATTTCCAAAACGAATACAACCAACATTGCGATAATCCAGAATGTTCCGCGGCAAATATTTGCATACAATTTGTACCGAGGTGTGATGTCATTACAAGTTCTTAGGTGCAAATTACGTAAGCTAACGAGTTTTGATTGAAAACATTAAGAAAACCCTATTCTGAATCACGATGAAAAGATAACTAAGTCAAAATGAAGAAATTATTAAAAAGAAAATTTCTAAGGATGTCTAGGCATTTAAAGAATACTACTTCTAATACTACCATCACACCATTTCCTCGTAAGGGTAAGTAGAGAGTATGGACCGCCACATACATTTATCCTGGCATACATTTCTAGCTTCTTCAACTGCAAACATTATTTTATAAATATTGTATATAGCATTTTTCCAACAATACTTTAAGTTTATCCAATTTTTCGTAGACAAGGACTGGATTCAACTCCCCGGGGAGCTGTTTATATTAACATATTACAACCGAGATTAAGAATATTTAAGAGTACGTAATATATAAGTCTAGGCATCTACACGGCTCATGATCTGTCAATGGCAAGTTTAAGTGGCCACTTTACACACTGTGTAACATTCACCATTCTGCCCATGTTCGAACATCCACATTTCATCAACTCTTTCATCTGTTGACTTTTGTGAAGTAAAAGAGCTGAAACCTTTATCACGTGGGTGAGATTCATCCGGCTAAACCAAATCACCTACTAGGCATCGCTTGCAAACAATTTTCCATTTTTTTTCTTTTTCTTATAACAGGTAGCAAAATCAACAATGTTTAAGTGTGTCCAAATGCTTGCAGACTGGCTGGATTTCCTCCCTTATTCATATGTTAGGCATTTACAGGCCTAGGCTTCCATATTCCCTTCTCAAAAATGTTTTCCATCTTTCTTGAAACAAATTTAAACTTTTTATTTATTTTTATTTCATTAATAAAATCTGTTCTATTATGTTTTTATAGCCATCTTTTGAACTGCTTTTACCAACATACCCATTTCTAATTATCCTTGTGTTCTGGCAGATTAAGAATACAGTTTTGTGTGTGAAATAGAACCAGAGCCCTGGACAAGCGTTTTTGACTCGATAACTACTCTCCAGTGAAAATCTTGAAATCAGAAATCAAGTGGAGTAAAATCCACCTCGTAGGGTAGAGGTTGGCATGTTCGCTTACCGTTCCAAGTTCAATTCCTGAGAAGTTCGAGATGAAATATTGATTAATAAGGTTTTTCTACACTGCAACGATTTATATTCCTGACCCATTGCCTGAAACGTAAGGGTAATCACCTTACCATCGTGACAAGGTGACCAATACACGCTGCATTTGTTTTAAATTCAAATTGATTTATTTTAACTAATAATCTAAGGTGTCACATGGAGACAATAATATATTAAACCAGGAACCCTCGAGCAATGGTCCGACATTATTAAGGTATAATACCCTCCAATGTCAAGAGTATTTTTTGCTTTTTAAACATATTTCCACTGATATGCAAGATATCGATCTCCAAAGTGATAATGTTCAGCTGTCTCACTGGTGTACCAGTACAGTGCCCTATGCACCACAAGGTACGGAAAGGAACATGATAATGATATTTTTTCTTTTGCAACTAAATATCTTTTTATAGTAGAATATTTGCTTGTCATAGTTTTGAATTAAAATTACTTCGGGGAATCTGCTTTTTCCAATTAAACCGTAAGCCACCCTTGAATATTATGCGCCGGCGCACTTCTGATTTAATTTTTCTTTCCCCCTAATAGAAACAGCGCAGTCAAATAACTAAACTTACCAGTACACCAACAATACTATTTTGCAATGGAAAACTAATAAAAACGCGTGTTAATTAAAAAGTAAAGCAGTGAATATAATTGTTTATCAAACAGTTGAATGTTATAAAACATTAACGTAAATTTATTTGCTCATTAAAAGTCAAGTGTGGAGTTGGAAATTTCATCGAGCGAAGTTAATAACTTTTGGTATAATGATTTTATACAAATAGGTGTCAAAATGATGGCAGAAGATATTAGAATGTTTTGGGAATTCATCAAAAGGTAAAATATTATGTATTTTAGTAACAACTTTATATACAAGCTATTATTTGTTCAAAATAGTCATTTTGAATACAAATTTCTTTATTAATGATACTTAGTTGTACCTTTTGTTTGTTTTTATTACTTTATATTTGTCCCTGTACTCTTTTGTTTGTGTCTATGGATCATGCTTTAATTATTATTATCATTAACGTAATGCTTAAAATAATTTACGAGAAATGTACATATCGACGAAAAAGGGCCAAATGACTTATGCGTCATATAATGAATTTTGCAAAAGTCACTTTAAAATCCATTCCCGAACACTGTCAACAAAATCATTTAAGTGTTATATAAAATTATAATAATATAAGACTAACAGATTTTAATGTAAGGTTTGTAAAATCATTAAAAAATAAGTATTTTTTGGTGTGATAAAAATCCGTTGATTTTAGCAAAATACATTAAAAAAACAAAAAGCTGTCTGATCGTAGGACGGGGCTAAAACGCCACATCGGCATTGTCCTGGAGAACCATACATACTAGATACCTTGTTTCTACTAAATTCACATATCTTATCAGAAACGCGCGGCAATTATTCCAATTCTTTATTTTAGTTGAATTAAGTAATGCCATGTCTTTCTTAATCTAAAAAATTCCAATTAAAACTAAATTGAATTTAATGTAAATAAAAAAAAAAATATGAACGCCGCCGCCGTACAAAGGTGATTTCTGGCACGCGAAAATTGACACCAAATATTTACGGGTATTAGCTCATACGAAGCAGCTTAAACCTCTGATAATAGTGGTATGCCTTCACTGCCCTCATAAACAAAAAGGCTGCTTTTCAACAAAAATCCCTAATGGGTTAAATATGAGGTAATGTTAATGAAATTTGATATAAAGTGAAAAGCAAATAATGAAAATAATTTGCGAAAAACAATACAAAGTTTTTTTTTTTTTTAAGCAAAAACACAGTTTAAAGAGATTCATAAGTAAAAGCACAGTGTAGATATGACAAACTGGTTTTACGCTCAAAAACAATAAGGAAATTCATTGAGTTTTATATTAATTTTTTTGGTTAATGAATCATCAAAATTAGCCAAAATCATTCTTTAAATATTGTTATGCATCGTATTATCAGCGCTATGATTGATTAAAGTTTTGAAATTTTGAAATTTTGAAATTACTCCGCGTGCGACGTCACAAATTCTCTTCCGTGAGTTCTGCTGATTCGCGAATTGGCTTCTTATCTATCACATCTATCACGACACTCATCGTTAGCTGAATTGGAAGAAGTAGAATATTGAGTTTTTACTCATGATTATTTACAGTTTTAAAAAATTTTCATTAAGTTTAGAAACACTAAAAAGTATCGTATCTATAAATATGACTTTTGCAAATACCTGCCCTTTTGCTAACGACGGCAGAATTTATTTTAATTTTAATAGATTTACTAGCAAAGTCCATTTCCAACATTAATTTCAACGAAAACAATCACATACAAAACGCAACAATAAAAAAAACTAGCAAAGGCAAATAAGTTTTTTGGATAACTATTATGGGATCCAGGTTGATTACAGATATAACGAATTTATTTAGTATTATTAATATTTTTTAGTTTATTAGTAAAATTAGTTAATTTTACAAAGTCAATCAGATGCTGATTTTCGTAGACAAATCATTCTGGATAGAGGAGCCTACTAACTAAAGTTACTTTTGTGATGACCGAAGAACAGAATTATTTTTTTTAGTATACGTTGAGAAACATTATGAGGTATTTGTTGGAGAATAGTTATTTAATTTTTATTTTTTTTAAAAAGGAAATATTTGCGTTCTTATTATTTTCCCTAATATTTAGATTTTGGGGTCATTTTCAAGAAGTTGTAAATAGTTTACTATCAGAAAATAATAATCAAGTTGGGGTTGAGTGGGGTTTGAACCTCGGACCTCTGATCCGTGAGACCGCGACCCAAGCCATGGAACCATAACCCATTTTAAAAAACAAAATGAAATGTAAATTATGTATACATTTTTAAAATACCTAGATTATAAAAACAATAAAACGCTTAGTACTTACAGCCAATCTGCCAAAGAAAATGGATTTTTTACCCTTGAAAATAGACGCACTGTATCTGAATTATGCTATTTACATACATTATTAAATAATAAAGTAGACTCTTTTAACTACTCTCCAAAATTAATCTTAATATCCCCTTTCGCGTGACAAGAAATGAGTATTTATTCCATCTGCCAGTCTGTAGCACTAACTATGCTCAACACTCTTTCCTCTATCATTCTTGGTCCAACTATAACGTTTTTTTTTTCATCTATTGATATATTTTACATACCCCTTAATTTATTTAAAAATAAATTAAGACTTATTATTTCTGGCTGCGATACGATCCCACTTACTATTTAATGACGCACACTCCTGAACACTTACTCCCACACTAATACATATAAACACACATCTACCCTTTTTCTCATACAAATACACATAAACACATACTTTTGTTGTAACACAATTAAATAATATGTATGATTTTTATTTTTAATTGAATCGGCATTCACTTCGTAACACTTCATTATAAATTATTATGAAAATAAAACTTTGTTATCAGTGTTACACAATTGTGTAACACTGATAACAAAGTTTTATTTTCATAATAATTTGTATGATTTTTATTTAGAAACTTTGCTGGTCTGTCTTTAAACTGTATTTTTTTTTTAAATGTTATTTTATCATTGTCAACTGTTTGTTTCTTAGAAATAAATAAATATTTCCTTAATTTCGGTTATTGTTGCGCACTGGCCTTTATATCATAGATACTCGTATATTGTTATAAGCTGTTTCCACAAGGCAATATAATCGATACTCCGAACCAATTCAGCATAATCAATAAATTAACTGTACCGAAAACCTTCGTTCGAATGTGCTTATCACGGTGATGGATGTAGAAACGAAAACATTGTTTTAAAACTACTAGCGAAGTAACTATCCCTACTCCAGGAAGTATTTTTTTCACTTTCGGACTCTTGATGTAGTGGTCAGCGCGTTTGCCTACCATGCCAGAGGTCTCGGGTTCGATTCCAAAAAAAATTGCCGTAGAATACTGTTTGAAAATCGTGTGTACAAGTACGTGTGATGTCAATGAACTCCTTTTAAACGGCTAAACCGATTTACGTGCGGTTTTCAGAGAAATATAGATCTTTGCACTGTGCGTGTTTGTATATATTCAAATCTTAAATCTAATGTGTAAAAAATAAGTAAAGAGTATAAATGTTTGATCCATCGATCTACCAGGGTTGCATTCGAGGAGAATGCATATTCAAACAAAATGTAAAGATGTTGTTTTTTTGTTTAAAAAAAAAGTTTGTTTATGAATGTTTACAAAAAGGCGTTTGTTTTTTGTGGATCTCAATCAGATTATTCCCTTAAATTCTTTATAATTTCTACCCATTCATTTCTTTTTACTGGATTTTTGGTAATATCTACTTAAATAAAATTAAATTTAACAAACTTTAAAAAAATGTATTCTTACATAAGTACACCCCTCTTTTTGTGAAAAGGCCGGAGTTTGACGTTTGCAAAAAGAATGCCATATTTGAAAAAATATTTATTTTGTGTTTTGGAATTCAACCATAAACAAGTACCTACTTAAATTTAATATTTGAATATTAACAATTTCTAGTTTTGGAATTTATATATATAAATATATATAGTTGGATAATTTATAAAGCGCCATTTTCGTGAAAATCACCTCAAGGGCGCTGTACAATTAATAAATATCCCAGTACGTCTTGCAGATACAGAGCGCATGGACGGTTGGGATTCTAGTTCCTCGTTTTCAATTTAGATCAATAAAAAATTATAACAGATAGAAGCTAGATTACAGGACGTCTTGCAGCTACAGAGCGCAAAGACAGTTAGAAATTTAGCCCCCATTAACACATTTTAAAAATTGACAAATAAGTTTATTGTATTAATGATATTTGAAAAATTAATAACATAAGTAATAAAAAGGAGTAAGATTACAACACGTCTTGCAGCTACTAAGCGTACAGACGATTGGAATTCTAGACACCATTTAAAAAATTTAGGTATTTTAAAGTTGATATATGAAAGCTAGATAACCAATCATCGTGCAGCTACAAAGCGCATAGACGAGTGGAATTCTAGCAAAGTTAAAATGATATCAATAAATTTACAAAAAATAAAGCATAGTAGTAAGTTTGTCAAGTGTTCATGCCAAAAAGTAAGCTATTAAAAACTAAATAAACAAAACACTGTTTCAACTCCATGGTTATCAAAGGGAGATAGATGTCCGAAGAGAAGCTTTTGTAGATAGTAGATAGATACCGTCGCCATGTGATAATATCTGGAAACGCACTTAATCGAATTAAACGCATTTAATCACAAGCAAGTACCTAGATACTTACTAATCAATGAAAAATATTTTTCCAGGGCAAGACAACGTTTGTCGGATCCACTAGTTTATTATAAATTTTAATAGTCTTCGCTTCTATTCAAAGTTCTAGTAAAACATATTAAAACGAGTAGTCCCCTAATATCACACAGTATTAACGCCAAGCAAAGACTCACAGTATTGAATATTTTAAACTCATCGATCGCTTTGCTGTGTTAAAATATTTAGACTCGTGTATCTGAATAAGTCGTGTGTATATCAACCAAGACGTTTTGACAAAGGAAGTACTAAAAGCTCGGAAAGACAGACACCCTTAGTCATGATTGTTAAATAAACCTACATTGGGTTGGAGCGAATAGTCATGATTTTTTAATAAAAAATTTAAACAATGTTTTGTATAAGCCCAAATTTTCGTAGACAGGTACAGGATTCAACCCCTAGGGAGCTGTTAATATTAACATGTTACAACAGAGAAGGAGAACATTGAAGAGAAGGGAATATAGAAGTCTATGCATCTACAAAAATTATGACTTGTCATTGGCTGGATTAACCAACCTGCCGATTGTTATGCCTGTTGGAAGAGCTACTGCTATGCTAAACAACATCGCTCTGGATATTGATCTGTTCCATGTATCCGAAGGGGTTTTCCGGAGCAGGATTCTCCTACTACTTTGACATGAATCTCTTTCATGTATTTTTTTCTTTTTTATAATATATACGTATTAAATGTATGTTTGTAATGTATATGTTATATTTAAATAAATAAATGAATTGAATTGAAAAAAGTGGCCACTTTACACAAACTTTACAAACATTAATAAAGGATTAAGCTCTTTTACTTCTTTCACAAACATAAACAGACGGAAGAATTAAAGGAATTAAGATGTTAAAATTTTGGCAGAATGGTGTATTTATAAATATATATATTTGAATAATTTTTATAGGGCCATTTTCTGAAAATCACCTCAAGAGCGCTGCACAATAAATACATATCCCAGCACGTCTTGCAGCTACAGAGCGCATGGACGGTTGAGATATTAGTTTCTCGTCTCCAATTCCGACATATTACAATTATGATATATAGAATCTAGATAAGAGCACGTCTTGCAGCTACAGAGCGCATGGATAGTAAAAAATCAAGCCTTCATTTACATTTTTTTGTAAAATTTTATTAGACGATATTTTAAAAAACGAAATAAAAAAAAACAATTTATGAAAATAAAAGTGAGATAACAACAAGTCTTGCAGATACTGAGCGCATGGACGGTTAGAATTCTAGACCCCACATACTTGACTTGAATGTTACACAGTGTGTAATGCGGCCACGTAAACCAGCCAATGACAGGTCATAAGGTCTGTAGACGCCTGCATGTTTCCTTTTCCTAAATTATCTTCATCTCTGTTGTCATATCAAAATATAAGTCAAAGTTTAACTTTTAATAACTTCGTTATTAACAACTCGTTTTTTTTTTTTTTTTTACCGACTGTTTCGAATTTATACTAGCTTCCTTATCAATTCATAAATTTAAGTATGTTCAGGTGTTCTTTAAGCCCTGTCACATCCGAAACCACGATGATCAGTATGATCAAGAACGCATATTGGCACATTTAAAGAAATTTTAAAACGACTAAAATCTTAAAAAATAAAATAAAGAAAAAAAACAAATGGTTTCTTACTTCTGCGGGGGAGAAACGAGAAGGGGGGAGTTTGATACATCGTCAACTGCACGGCCGCGACCTCCTTGCTTTTCTCCTGCAGAAGTAAGTAACCATTTGGTTTTTTTAAATACTTTATTTTTAAAAAATTTCTTCGTTTTGAATATTTTTTTAAATATGTTTATATGTCTTCTTGCTTGAACTGATCATCGTGGTTTTGGATGTGACAGAGTTTGAAGAACACCCTGTAGAGGTTATGAAACAATTCATTTTTTCATGTAGTATTTTGCTTTTTAAAGAAACAAGACAGTAGTAGATTTTTAAAAAATATACAGAGCAATAAAGAGCAGCCCAGTAAATTTGTGCACAATATAAAAATTAAACAATAAACGACTCAAGAAATAAAGAACTAGATAAACACACATTATTGATGACAAGAATGGAAAGAGCCGACCAATGTCCGAAGGGTAGCTTTTGTAGGTAGTTCTGCGACCGGTATTTTTTGTTCGATAACTGCAAACCCGTGGTTAACAGTTGGTTTTCTAATTTCATTATTTACTTTCAGTAAGAGCACATATATGCCCACATTGAAAAAAGACTACTCCCACGAATTTGATCATTATTTTTACCTGCTTTGAATTGTTTCGAAACATATGTAGTGAATGTTTTTAGCAGAAATACTATTACATTAAATTAAACTTAGCAGGAGTATTGTTGTATTGTTGTGTAAGTTGCGTGTATTCAAATGAAATATACACTTGAATGTTACATACAGTTTATTACTAGTTTTAATATCTGACTAAGCTACAGCAGATGTTTAAATACGCTGATATGAAATATAGTCAATACTGAAATAATTTAGCATTTGCGGTAAAATGAGTTCAATTTACGAAACTATCGAGTGTCGGTTGCGACGTCGTGCTTGATGTCTAGTACCAACGTTGAACGGAGAAAATCTAGCTTGGCTCTTTTCCGTTTTGTAGCGGCTGGTGGCGTTTTACGTTGGTGATTGTTGACACCCTGTCTCTGATGTCGTTAGAGGTGTCCATACATGAGTGTTGTAATATATTTTTTCCAAAATTTCTTACTAATTTTATCTTTTCTACCTGTTGTAAAGCCTCTAAAATAAAGACTAAGCGTGTTATTATTTTTTTAAGAAAAAAACATTTTCAATGAAAATCGTTCTTACTTATTTAGTTTTTATTTTTAAGATTCATTCCACCCTAAGGCTTCCAAATATGTTTGGTATTTTCAGGCATTAGTTTACTTGGAACGAGCGTCAAGCCTGGTGAAATATTAAATTGTTCTGAGAAACTTTGATATGGCATGAAAAATAAGTTTGTCTCAAAAATGTATGAAAGCTTTGTTAATAAGTATAAAGCTCTTTTTGTGATTCTTTTGATATTTTTTATTTGAGTTACGCCACTTTAGACTGATAACATTACGTTTTTGCTTATAATATTATCTCCCCCGAGATTTAAAAGTAAATATAAAATAGAAATGATATGTTCAATTCTTCAAAATATAAGTTACAGCACACTTCACACTCGATTCCACCACACTCCACTTTTTTACACACGCAACTCGCACACATGCACTTCTATGAATTATATCTAACTGAATTGGATTTTTATAATTGTATTTATGTGGAAAACTGATTTGGCTTTATTTTGTGTTTTTTTATTACATTGTGTTTAATTTTTTGTATTGCTGTTGTTTTTCTGAATAAACCAAAAATAAAAAAATAAGGAGAAATTCTGAAGGGTTTAATTATTATTCACATCAAAAAAACTTTATTATTAACGCCTTTTTTTATTACCACCGATTTTGAGGCAACATTAGATTTCTTGTCAAGTTGTTATTTTATTTACTTACGAATATAATACAATTTTATTCTTAATATTGTCTACCAAATATTAAATCTAAACAAATGCAGGTAATAAGTCAAGTTTTGATTTTGTAAAGGTAGGAGGTGCAGGGTGGGGAGGGTTTAATTCCCATTTAGTCCCTGTCGATTTTTAGAATGCATATTTTATTTAATATTTAATTGTCCCTGGACTGGACTAAGATTGATCATGTTAACGTCTTGAAACAGTGATCGAATTTCGCTGCATTTGGCTTACTAATGCGGTGCACCACTCGGTGCGGAAAGGGGAATGATGATGACAATGAGGATGCTAATGATGATGATACTATTCAGAACAGTGATTCTTAAAGCAGGTGACTCCACCCTTTTTATGGGGCACAGAGCCCCTTCGGGGCGCCCGCGTCAGTAACCATAGGGCCGCAAAAGCAGTAAAAAGGCACAGTAATGGTTTCTCTGACCGCTCTAAGCATACTTTTGCCCAACCCAAAGACTATAAAACGAAGACTAGACCGAGACTATGCCCACGTTTGGTCAACGACAAATTTTACTGGAATTTGAGAGGCAGAAAAAATACATGGATAATATTTTTATTTTGATAAAATATCAAACGTTTTAATCTCTGATATAATAAAATAGACTGTAAAAATTAGGATCATCATTTGTTCTCATCGTCCTTCTATTATTTGCACTGAAACTTACAAAACAATGGCATGACGGGCAAAGAGGTCTGTATTTAACTTCACATGATTTTAAATAAAAAAATATTAACATCACTATACGAGTATGTATATAGGAAGGAAGCTTTTTAATAATTTATCACAAAATCTAAGGGAAGAAATAAATTACACAAATTTAAGAATAACCTTTCTTCAATCATCATCATCATTCCCTTTCCGCACCTGATGGTGCATAGGGCACCGCATTGGTAAACCATCACAGCGTATCTTGATCATTTTTCTAACAAGAAGGTAAAATGATCAGTCTTACGCTTCAAGTGCCAGTCCAGGGATTATAAAATTTTATTGTGTGAAAACATCCGATTAAATAAATATTTTAAATCAACCATGTCGGGAATCAAACCTAAGACCTCTTGCTTGGTAGGCGATCGCGCTGACCATTGCACCACGAGGCCGACAGGTCAATAGTCAATAATAACTGTATTTATACAATAAAATATTTTTAAGTATATATGTAGAGTATGTATTTTTTTTAAATCCAATCAAGCCCTAAAAGATTGTCATTAATGAGTAATACTTAATCTAAACAATCTTATAATCTACTTAAATTTACTAAATTTATAATTAACAAAAGGTATATGGCATAATCTAGGCGGAAATGGCAAGTGTTACATGGCTAGTCAAGAGAGACAACACCGCTTGCTTCTTAAATGCCTGCCCCTGTTGTAGGAACACATCGACAGTACCGTTTAGTGAGATTTCGTTCACTGTTTTGAGGTCCTTGGCAGAGGGGAAAAGAATCCGATGTTAGTTTTATAATTTTGCACTGCAAAGATAGGGTAGGTATCCAAATTACGGCGAGATACATTAAGGTTTATCTGCGCAAAGATATTATGCGCATCTATACAGTAAGATATCATTTTTTACAAGAATATCAAAACAGCCAAAATCATTCTGAATTCTGAACTAAAGATATGAAAGTACTCTAGACGATCATAATAGTTGATTATGAAAGTATTTGATATGAATCTTAATATCAACGATTTTTTAAATTAACGTTGCACCGATTCAATCCGCGTTATGTAAATATTATAATAAGGAAATCATTTCATGTAATTAAATTCAAACAAACTACAAACAAATGATTTATACAATGTAATTGCAATTTTTTTCGCTTTATTCTTTAAAATGTGGTCAGTGTGATGGTTAATTTAAAGTTTTTTATTAAAAAGTATGTTGTAATAAGATAAGGTCACAATGTAACGAGAGATATTGCAAAGCGTGGAGTGAGAAAAGGCTGCATATTATCGCCCTTACTTTTTAACTTATACTTAGACAAGATATTTAAGAATGCTCTCTCTGACGTCAAGAAGAAAATAAAAATTAACGGCAAAATTATCAATAACATCAGATATGCTGACGATACCGTTATCCTGGCTGACAACGCATGTGTCCTTCAGGAACTTCTTAGTAAAATCGACAAAGCTGGTAGAGTAATGGGCTTGAACATCAATGTGGCCAAAACAAAGATGATGGTGTTTAGCCAAAACCCTCACAATAATGCTGTATTGCGAATAAATAGTCAAACAATCGAGAGAGTGACTAAATTTAAATACCTCGGCAGTCAAATCATTTCTGATCTGGATCCGGATAAGGAAATGATATGCAGAATAGAAATAGCACGATCAGCATTCAATGGCATGAAAGCATTCTTCTGCAGTGAAGGTCTTAATTTAAAACTGAGACAGAGGATGGTCAAGTGCTATGTGTGGTCAATACTGCTGTACAGGGTTGAAACATGGACTCTCAAGGTGAACTCCATGAACCGATTAGAGGCTTTTGAAATGTGGCTTCACCGGAGAATGCTGAAACCGGTCGAAGTATAACTCTAAATAAAAATAGTTTATACAAATTTATAAACATATAAGTGTTTTATTATTATTCGTTTTTAAACATGTCGAACAGTTTGTTATAACGCTCCAAAAAGGCTGAAAAATAACACTCTTTTAGAAGCCACAGATGATATGTTCGTTCCCTAGATGGAACATATGGTATCAACGAAATTTCTCCAGGCATCTATGTCTGCGGCTGTCTCTTATTTCTTCCCGAGTATGGACTGCGTCCAGAAGTTCAGACGTGAACTGCCTATGAATTGTCAGCCGTAGACCGCAATACTTAGTAAAAAGGGCTAGCATAGTTAAGACTCTCGGGTTACGTTCGCTCGACGATCAGTTGTCGAACAGAAAATACTCATAGACCTTATTAAAAAGTACTAATCTTTTCGTTTTTTTAATAACTACTGAGCTAAGACAATAGAATGCCAATCCCGTTAAATAAATATTAGAATTCTTTCTCCGACATTTTTGTTGCTTTTGTTCGTTGGATAAAGAATCTGAAATGAGCGGTGAGTTTCTACCCTAACTGATAAGGGTAATATGATATTTCTTGTTAAGGGATGGTCCTCTCTTTCAGGAAGTTAAATTGCCCCTGGCGTCAGTCTTTAGTAAAGGAAATGAATACCTCGAAAGGTAATTTGTTAGTCTACCGCAGGAGCGTTCAAACTACGGCCCGCATGGGCCAAAACTGACTCGCGAACGTTTACACTTTACATTGGATATGGCATGAATACTTACATTTAATAATAATTTGAATCGGGTTGTGGTCTTGTGGCTAGTATCTCGGACTCACGGACCAAAAATCCGTGGTTCGAATCCGACTCTACTCCAACTTGATTCCCATTTTTCTAATAGTGAGTTATTAACAACTCGTTGAAAATGGCCCTCAAAATTTAATATTTGGGTAAATCATAAAATCGCAAATATATCTTTTATTAAAAAAAAAAAACCCGTATTAATTTTTAAACTATTAACTTTATGGTCAAATACTTAACTAAATGTTGTTAATTATTTGTCTTTAACCACTCACCTACTTTTCTATGTCTACCAGTTTCGAGACGAAGAGACGAGTACGTCATGAAATCTGTGGACATGGAAAAGTCGGGGAGTGGTTAAATAAAAACATTTAATAAATCAAATCATTCACAATTTTATCTCCTTTTGACTTATTTATAAGAATTATTTATGCACTAAAATAATACAAATACACTCATTTATTTAGCTAATACCTATTTGTATATATTAAAGGGACAATCGTTGTTGGGACAATGTTATTTATATGCAAAATAACACTTCAGAAAACTGTAATGCAGAATTTGTTTTTATTGTTAATTTTTAAATTATAGTAAATATTTATACAATATAATTATATACGTATTTTTAGTGGTATCCGAGATCATATATTCTATTGATTTCATTTATTTATCAATAATTTTACAATGTTTGTATTCTTTTTTATAAACAGAATATTATTCCCTCACTAGAGTGTCCCATGCCGAGGGAAACATTTAAAAAAAAGTGAAACATTCCTTAAATTAGTGATTTGACAAAGTCAACATGATAAAAATAAATAAAAAAACTTATTTATCAATTTAACCTAAGTATTATTAACATAATGAGCAATATAAACTAAATATATTATGCATATATACCTATATTTTATTGATAAATGATTTAATTGTTAAAAAAGCTATAAATTATTTCGTTATAATGTATTCGTTAATAAAAAATCCCATGCCGAGCATTACAAATATTAGGTAAGAATAATAAAATATGACCACATTTTGAAAATAATAATACGTCGAAAATCAAAATTTTAATTTATTTGTAAACATTTTATATTACGGGAATATGATGCAAATTACACATTTATATCCTTTCCCAGCAATCTAGACTATTCCAGAGGAACATATCACTCGCACTGCTTCAACTTTTTTTAGCGAGTCGGGGCACGTTCACAAACATCGGTCGATCCTGGTTGTGTCACTATACACTATGTCGGTCAACTCAATAAATGCATTTATAATGTGATAAGAAAATGAGTAAAATTAAATATCCCAAAGGCTAAACAATGGCCTAATATTCATTGTCTTGGTGAATTTTCATATCCCTTTTACTTGGTTATGTGGACCGTGTACTCAAATATTTGGCTACCCCTGATCTAATTTCTGACTAAGGGTTCCGGTGTTATATACGCACCGTACTTAATATATATATATATATAGATATGTTGCATTGTCAATGAAAAGCTCTCTTGAAGTATTCCATTAAATTTGTTTTATTATACAAAAAGGAGATGTTTATTTTTGTTAAGTAAATTTTGTTAGACTTTTGATGATTTTTACGTTTAGTCAAATAACGAATTCTACCAAAAAGACTTACAAAAAGTACACCAGATTAAATTTTATTGCAACAGAGAGGGAAACATTTTATTTAAGGGCATTTGGAAGTTTTGGCATTTACAGAGCTTTTATGACCTGTCAATGGTTGGTTTAACTTGCCTATTTACACAATTTTATTTTAATTTATTTTATTCAGAAAACTAACAATCATACATAATAAGTACAAAAAAAAATTGAAACATTTAAAGATCAATTTAGTTTTCATTAATTAAGTAAAAGTTGTAAACATTAAATATGACAAATAATTTTAAATACAAAACTTAAGTGAAAAAATAATAATACTCGTAAAACAATTGAACGGTTATAAATGGTAACAAATGAAAATACCAAATGCACACTCCCGAGCCATCCATGCTAACATATATATGAACGCGTACATATAATACACACATGCATATGGACATCTATATGCATCTACATAGAAAACATACACATACATTACATGCGATATATATATATATATCATAGATTACTCAAGGTGAACCCTCAGAAACTATCCCAAATAATCAACTCCATGAAGAAATTTCTTTAATTTGAAAAAATTCTACCTCATCTCTGAAGGGATATTAATAAAAAATATATACCTACTCCCCCTCGGGAGAAATCCAGATTTGTGTATGTACAAAAATACACATACCAAAAAAAAAATGTTGTGTAATAAGATCTGGTCAAAATATAAGTATAAATAAATTGCAGAATCATCTGCAGGCGATTACTAGTACTTAATTTAACTCGGAAGAGTCTTAAATACATAAAATAATGTAATATGCTAATTAAAAATACTTAACTTCAATATCAATACATAGATGGCGCTCCAACACGCTGGTGAATGGTTTCTCATTTAATAAGATATATACAAAAATCAAAATGTTACCTGTGTCGATATTCGCTAATAAGCGGAATGGGGAATGTTGTAAAACGTAAAGTGGCCACTTAACCCAGCCAATGACAGGTCATAAGCCCTGTAAACGCTCGAATATCCATAATCCTGAATTTGAAAAAATTCTACCTCATCTCTGTAGGGATATTAATAAAAATAAAAAAAAAAAAATTCCTTGTACAAATGCATTGTGCAATGTTTAAAATTTACCATTATGTAAACGTTCAAATATTCTACTTGGGGTGTTATGTCGGCCTCGTGGTGTAGTGGTCAGCGTGTTTGCCAACCATGCTAGAGGTCTCGGGTTCGATTCCCGACATGATTGACGTACAAAATATGCAAGGGAAGTGATTTGCTGATGAATGTCTATACATCGAATGTGATGGTTTTTAAAAGAAATGAAAGTATAACTACATGTGAAATCACTGTGGTATACAGAAACAGGTAGAGAAATATGTGTATGTTTAATAGGGATGAAATGACTGAGAAAGAAATTGAAACTTACCATAGAGTCAAAAACACTTGTCGGGGATTCTGGTTCTATTTCACATACAGAACTGTATTCTTCGATCACCCAAACAGAGACAAAATAACACTCATCATTTTTTTCATCTGTTGATGCATAGAACACTGCATTGGTATACCAATCGCAATGTATCTTTATCGTTTTTGATACATTAAGGTAAAATGATCTGTCTTGCGCTTCAGTATCAGTCCAGGGACTGAAATATTCTAGTGTAAATAAACCTTTTAAAATATGTCAGCCACGTCGGGAATCGAACCCATGACCTCTCGAATGGTAGGCAAACGCGCTGACTACTATACAACGAAGCCGTTGTGCCCACATTTTTTTTATTTTTTATTATTTATAATCCGTGCATGTGAGTGATAGCTTATAATAGCACGTGTCCTGTCAGAACGTTAGTTTTATATTTTTGTGCAACTACCGTGGTGAAAGAGTATAGTGGGATTTGAATGTTAATAGAATTAGTGGCGAAACAAAATTGATATTTTTTTTAAATATTTACTAAAAGTTTTATAAAAGTTACAGTAATAAAACTATATTTTTTTACCATTTTGGTTATCAAAGCTTACTATCAATCAATAAAAAAATAAGCTTTATTTTCCTACACAGTTAAATTTGAATTATTCCGCTTAAACTATTTTTACCACATCTACACGCATTTTTTCGCCCCTTTCTATGTATTTAATCCAAAAACAAGTTCCTCGGTCGCTATTATATTTGCAGACATCATGACTAGACACCATTGAGTATAATGGTTATATTCCGTTTGACGTTTGAGGCTTTTTAAGGATAAAGCCATTGAGAAGGTAATTTGTCCCTTATTTAGGGGATGGAAGTACTTCCTTGAATATTATCTCAGATAACTTGAAAAATAAAGGAGACAACATTCCATACATTTTTATTGACTCTTTTGTGTATAGGGAAATAAGCATTTCTCATTCATAAAGACGGGGCCAGAAATAGACTGTACGTTGAAATAAGCCTTTTAATTTAAAATTATTTTTCGTGTTTTGAAACCGCACAAGATCATATTTAGATAAGTTTATAATATCTGCATTAAAAAAATTCAATACTAAAATATATTTTGAAAAGAATTATCGTATTCAATTAATAATTTAATGTCGTGTGGATGCCACTGTCGTTTTATAAGAAATATTTTTTTGCACAATGAATAAATTTTATCATTTATATAACTCTGCAGGCTTATTAAGATATTTTTTTCTTTTCTTTTATTTCTTTTTTATTTTGAATCTCAATTTTAAATGTTACTTTTAATTTTCTTATTATTATATTTTCCTGTTGATATGAATCGAAATTTTCGATTTACTATTTTTTTATTTTATTTCTTATTTTGTTATGATGACATTTATGGACACACACTATTAATATATGTGTTTATATTTTTTTCATATATTTAAAATATATTTCAGTATTTACATTTTAACGGGCCATTTGGCTATTCCTTAAATTTAAATTGTATTATTTTACTTCATTTTCTTACTTAAAAAAATATTTCTTAAAACCTTTCTTATCTGGTTTTGTTGAGTTTTTTCTTCTAAATAAAATTTTTTTAAAGCACCAAAAATAAAATAATATAAGTTGATTATTTTTTACGTATGCAGTATTATGCAGGAACGAAGGAGCATATGAAACAAGTGAGGAACAGCCTCACTAAGAAATAATTGCTATACAACAGTACCTAAAATGTTCTTTAATTCGCATTATGTCAACACATTATGAAGATAAAAAACTAGCAACCAATATAAAAATGCTCAAAGATGCCTACAAACATGGTCCGTACTGCGTTATTTACTGTAGGTACCTACTTAACATTTATACATATTATACTTATCCTTAAAATCTGAGCTTCACTAGAAATTTGGTATCAAAGACGCCACTGGTATTATGTCTGTACTCTTTTATTTGATTTTTAATTAAAACTAGTGTCTGAGCACTCGATGACAAACTATTATTGAAAAGTTTATCGGGACAAAGTATGTTTTTATACTTTGTTTTCTTTATAACGTATAAATATTGTTATTATGTGTATATTTTATTGAATAAAGCCTTAAAAAAAAGAAAAAACAGTAAGTTATGAGCTAAGATATGCTCACTGAAGAAACGAAACATAGAAAAATCAAATGAGGCCCGGAGGGCCAATTATGCGAGCCCCGAAGTGACGAATTTGTCTAATAGTTTATATTGGAATATCAGTATTCCAACCGGGTTGTGGTCCCCTGGTTTTTTCGTAGATTCACAACGTTTCAGAAGTCCGAGGTTTGGAAGTAAAAACTGAAACATCAGCAGAATAGTAAATATTAAACAGTGTATAAAATGGCTACCTAAACCAGTCAATAACATATCATAAGTCCTTTACTGCCTAAACTACCATGTTCCGTTTAATGTTTTCCTCATCTGTTTCAAATAAATATCAGCGTAACGATGTTATAACTTTTATTTACATGTAAGTTACTCATTAAAAATACTTGGTACACTTCCACTTATTTGTTCGACCAATTAACGCTTTCACCCTCTAATGGGCATCTTCAACAAATTAGTGAAAGTGTACCAAGTATTTTTAATTAGTAACTTATATGTAAATATAAGTTATTACATCATAACAATGGGAGTCCATCAAGAATTGTCAATAAATAATTTAAATCAAATAAATATTAACGTTATACATCATTGGTTTATATAATTTTTTGAGTTGGACTGTAGCTTTTCATTATCATTTTCCTTGCCGCATCCATTGGTGCCTAGGGCATTGCATCGCTAAGCCAAATGCAGCGTATTAGTGTGATTACGTTTCAGGTGCTAGTCCAGAAACTGTGAAATATTAAACAACATTCAAAATAAACTTTGTACTTCTTCCCAGCCAGAAATCGAACCTCAAACCTCAAGAATGGTAGGCGATAGAGCCAGCTACTTCACAAAGGGGCTAATTCATCTCCAATCGATTTGCTAAATTAGGATTTTTATCCGAGAGGAGCCATCGAGTCGAAAACTCGTCCAAGGTTCTGGTTCAACGTCGCACACAGAAATCTTTTCTTCATCCGCCTGGACACAGAGTAATTTACTGAAACGTTTACGAAACAATGATTCTATTCATACAATATTTTGAGTTTGTCCAATTTTTTGTAGACAAGGACGGGATTCAACTCCCTGGGCAGCTGTTTATATTAACATATTACAACTGAGATGAAGAACATTTGAGAGATGTCTCTAAAATGATACATAGATAAAAGATCTATCATTTATCTTCACAAACATCAACAGATGAAATAATTAAAGGAATAAAGATGTTACACAGTATGTTAAGTGGCCACTTAAACTAACCAATGACAGGTCATTAGCCCTGTAGATGCCTAGACTTTTATATTACCTTCCCTAAAATGTTCTTTATATCTGTTGTAATATGTCAATTATATTTATAGTTTAAATTTTTTTATTTTTTTATTTATCCTTTTTATAGTTAGTTCATAACATTTTAAGAATTAATATAAACTTTTATTGACGTTACATTTTTTTTGTCAAAATTTCTCGATAACATATTTTTCCAAATTAATTTTAAATATTTAAATCTTTTCAAACTCCATTATTTCTTCAGGTAACTCATTGTACAGCTTCAATCCCTTGCATAGTGAGTTTTGAGATTCTGTTTTTCTCCTCTTTGGTAATCTTACCTTTTTTTATCCTTTGTTTCATATGTATGACATTGTTGGCTAAATTTTATTATTGTTTTTATTTTATTCATCCCCTTAGTTATTTTATGTATATTACTTGCAACAATATATTTAATTTGCTGCTTTACTGCAAGCAAGCCAATATTTTTGTACATTCTTTCTACATAAGAAAAGATATTTCTATTTAAAATGTTCTCACGGTTTGAACGAACTAGAGATAATCGCATAAGTATCAAACAGAAATTGCCTTTGTTTGGGAAAGTGATACTAAAAGTAATAAATACTTCGATAACCTGGCAATATTATACCTATTAACTTATGTACACTCAGGAGGATGGAACGCCAATTACAGCATAACTTTGGTCTCTATAAAGCAAAAAAAAAAATATAGGTGAAGTAAGTGGTTTCTCTTATAAATGATTTATTTCTGTGTTTATTAAACAACTCAAACTATTCTTTCAAAAATAGATACGTATGGATTGGTCGAGTTGTTTATTAGTTCGTGTAATTACAATATATATGATATACATCATGACCAAATTTGCCTTTTTTTTATTAAAGGAATTACCCGCTAAGCCTATATTTTGACGCTTGTCAGCAAGTGGAATAGGAGGGGTATGGAAGAAAGTAATAAAAAATACACTACAACACCCAGACCAATTGCGAAAAAAAATCTTTCTTGGAATTTTTTAAACTGGCAGGAATCGAACCCGCGACGCCAGTTTCACAGTTGACCGTCTTACCAACTGCGCCACGGCACTTGTAACGGCACCATAAGCCCTCAATACAAATGGCCAAACTCACAGCGAAAGGGACAATAAAAACAGTGGAGTTAAATTCAATTCAAGTTACGATCTCAATTACAAAAGCGAAACTGATAGAAAGACCTCAGTATTCAAAACGGTTTTCGGGAATGTGAAGGCAGTACTTTCTATTATTAAATTTGTGTAGTTAAATTTCTTGCGACAGAGGAAAAAAAACACTTTGAGAAGGGAATATGTAAGTTTAGATATTGACAGGGCTCATGATCTGTATTTGGCTAGTTTAAAGCCACTTTACACAATGTGTAACATTCACCATTCTGCCTAAGTAAAAACATCCACATTTCCTGAACCGTCTATTGACATTTATGAAGTAAAAAAGCTGAAACCTTTATTGATACCGGTGAGATATATCTGACTGAATTGTTTCACCAGCATAATAGGCAAAGCTAAAATTACATTTAAAAGTTATTGTACTTCTTGGACCCATTTGTTTCACTAAGAATATTTTGAGATTGACTAAATTTATCCGCTTAATATGAGATCTCATATAAAATATTCACCATCTCTGTGTTTATTTTCAAAACTCTCCCTGGGGTTAAATTCAGGCATTGTTTACAAAAATTGGACAAACTCAAAATTTCGAAAACACGTACGATGTTTGCTCGGAGACACTTTACATATATAGCTTCAAGAATTTTCGACGTCTTGGATAAACAAATTTAGTTCTCCTAAACAATGCGTGTTTTTATGATGAAGATCCATAACTGGATTTTGTCGAGGGTAGGAAACCACCGTATAAGTTTACTCTAAGAATAAATTTATAGTATCAATGCTATCTTCAGTTTTCATTATAACCCTTAAATGAATATCATCATTACTCTTAACTGTATATCATCTTTACCCTTAATTGTACATCATCTTTGAATAAATTTAATAGTGATGCTTAAAAATTTGTAAATATATTTTATAACTATGTATTATATAAATTAAAGACGAGTGATACTTTAATCCATAAATTTGGAATATCCAGTGACCGGTTTTATCGCTTTCGCGACAACTTTGAGACTGGTATTTTTATTTTAAACATTAAAATTAATTGTTTAATTGAATTATAATTATTATATATTATATTATATTATAATTCCTAATGATCTACGACGTATGCAAGGGAGGCGATTTGCTAATTAATGTCGATAAATCGAATGTGATGGTTTTTAAAAGAAAAGAAAGTATGACTAAATGTGAAATCACTGTGAATGAAGTTATACTATAACAAGTTGAGGAATTTGTGTATCTGGGTAGTATATTTACTAAGGATGGAATGACTGAAAAAGATATTGAAAGGAGGGTGAGTGCCGGGAATAGAGTGAACGGTGCACTTAAATCAACCTTAGCAAATAATGTTTGTCGCAAGAGTCAAAATTATCACAATGGAGCCCTGGTCCCGACCCTGATGTATGGGAGCGAAGTATGGACTTGGAAAAACAGGGATGAAAGTTAGCTGAATGCTGTAGAAATGCGACCTCTCAGACGAATGTGTGGTAAAACTATGTACGATAGATGCACACATGTTGAGATCCGTACACTATGTAAGGCCGAGATAAGCATTATCGACAAAATCAATCAATGAGCTCTGCGCTGGTTTGGACATGTAGAATGAATGGACAGCAAAAGAACTGCTAAAAACATTTACAATGCGAATGTTGATGGATGCAGAAAAAATAGAGGAATACCGAAAAGGACATGGCATGACCAAATCCAGCAAATACTTAAAGATGGACATGTCAAAAGTCGGAATAATCGGCGCGCGTGCATGAGAAGATGTATAAATGTAGAGGAAGCGAGATCTGTATGCAGAGATAAAGCGAGGTGGCGTTTTATTCTCTCTGCCTACTTTTACGGGAAAACGGCGTGATGGTTTGTTGTTGTTGTTATTAATCCTAACTTTGCAACACCTTGTATTATTAAGTAACTTATCTGTATTGTATTTTTTGACGAGCATAATTTTTTTTTATGTATTTCGTATATTGATGTCATAATGTTTAATAAATGTATTGATTTTTTATAAAAGAGACCAGACTTAATATGGAATATTCGGATATAAAAAAATTACATTTGTTTTACAATAAATCTTTAAAAAAAAACAATAATAAGCCAAGCAAATGCCTCGAATTCCATATTTCCCTCTCTAAAATATTCTCCATCTCAGTTGTAATATTATATCTTAATTATCTTAGGGGTATTGAATATAGTATTTGCCGACTCAAATTTAGACAAGCTTAAAATATTATTGATAGATACGAAGTACCTATGCGAATATTGAATATGCGCTATTTTTATTTACCATTGATGTTTATTGTTATATTTAATTTGGATATTTTTTTCTGTACTTTTATTAAATTATATGCGTATTATTAATTATGAACGTCATCATCATTATTTTTTAAGAGATCAGCTGCCATTGCTGTTTCAAGGCAGTAAACCCTATGCACCATTGCGTACGGATACAAGTGATGATTCATTTATTAGCGTCTGCGTAAAACAATTTCTAATATACGCTTTCTCTAAAATTGTTTGTTTAATTCTGGCAAAATAGTGGTGCTCTTTTCGAACCCTAAGCGTCGTATATAACCGAACAAACCACCCCCACCCATCATTTAGTGTTCGAAATTTGAACGGGTAGGACCTACTTAGAATTCCATTCAGTGGCTGGAATTACTTTCTTTTAACCACCAGAGAAAATTAAATAGTGAGATTTAATATACAAGGTAAGTTGACTGCATTAATTTCAATGAACTTAAATTAGATATTTTTTTACAAATTTGCTGAAATAACAATTATACAAACATAGTGAGTAAGCAATTATAAAAACATAATATATTTAAATAAGTTTACCAGAATTGAAGAAAAAAAATACATAATGAAAATTAAATATAAAAGTAAAAAAAATATATAAATGTTATGCGCAAACATAATAAAATATTTTCAATATAAAATCAGGGTATAAAAAGGAAAAAAACTATAAATTACAAAAAAAAAGGTTTTTGAAAATAATAAAAATTTAAAGGTGTTGAAATATTTTGTAAAAAGAAAAAATACCACACTATAAAGATACTGGAAATAATATAATATTGTATTCTTAGCAATAATTTTTTTCAGTGATATATTTTAAGCATAAGTTTTAAATAATCAATAAGAAAAAGAAATTAAATTTACCTACTTAATAATATTTCATTTTTAAGCGATATTTCATTCAAAATTTGTTTTAACTCATATTAATAATATTTTATTTGACTTTTAACTCATATTGATAATATCATATTTAAAGTAAGCCAGTATTCTTTGTGTTAATTTATGTATTTTATTTATGCAGTTAAAACAAAAAATTCATAGTTTTACTACTTTTTTAAACTTTTACTTTATTTTATGTTGGATTTAGTTGAAATCTTAAATACGCATCAAAATCATATTTTTTAATCTCTTTCGTAATTAATAGTTCGTGTTCATAAAGACACCCAGGGATAAAATTTGTGCATTGCGAATACAAATTGCGATTCCACGCTTAAACTTATTATAGGGAAAATTTCTTAAGAATTTAAAGATTATGATTTAAAATGGGGTTAAAGTGTAGTAATAAAAATAAATAAATGTAAAAATAAAAATATGTTTTATAAAAAATTGCCTTTAGAATCTAATGATTTTAAATGACATTATTTTCAATATCATTAATATGCTTAAATACAAGCTTTGAATAATATACATTTAAAGTTGGCTTTTTTTATAATTGTAATTTCTATAAATATATCTGTGGCTTGGATTTACGAGTATAATATCAAATTAGCATTTCTTATGCAAAACATTATAAGTTTATATATTAACAATTACTACGCACGTAAAATTATTGAAATATACTTTAAACGTAGTATTAATTTATAATTTAAACTTTATTAATGTGCATCATATTTTTTACTGTCTTACAACAGGGTTAATAACCATAGTTTAACAGTCGAAGTTAATTCATATCAATGTTATAATTGTATTTTGTTATAATTTTATTGATTGTTACTTTTTGGTTTGTCTTTATTTCAAATCAATAAAGAACAAAGGACCCACAATTTAGTTTGTAATTCTTATATTTAAAATACCTATACTTCAAGGTATTTTTTTTTATATCATATACGTAAAAAGAAGTATAATTGGAAAGAATTATATTCCCAGGAGTTATTCAAACTTAATTTGGGACATCAATAATATATTACATTCTTAAATAATATTAAAAAGCACATATTCAAAACAACAAAGAAACAAAGCAAGTTAAAAATCTCTATAACCAAATAAATAACATTAATATATAAACCAAAAATATTTTCTTTGTCAAACAAAACTTATAAATAAAATCGCTTATAAGAATGGAGGAAGCGATAAATTTAGAACTATGTAATCTAATCTATGACTCTTATATAAAGAATAATAATAAAATGTATAAATTAAACAATATGTGATTCAATCCTATATTTTATATCAATGTTTTTGGTTTTTGATGGGTGTTTTACTTAAAATTTCCATATATTTTACTTTTTATTGTGTTTCAGATGGACAGTTTTATATTTGCTTGCCTTTCGTTAGCTTTCCTTGGTCTGTGTATAGCTGACGGAAGCCCAGTCTATCAACCCCCTGGTTCATATCCTGCAGATCAACCGGTCTACTCACCTGTGAGTAAAATAAATTGAACTATATGAATAAAGACAATAATAAAAAATATCATTAACAAACAAGTATACTATGCTCTTTGCAAAAGCACATGAAGTATGAACTAAATGGTTGGGAATCCAGTGTAGCCACATCTCAAACGAGTACATTGAAGTTCAAAAAGGCATTATTAATGTTATTATCAAGGTACTGCTACAACTACAATCACGCCATTACTCCGTAGGGGTAGGCAGAGAGAATGAACTGCCACACGCGTCTATCCTGGCATACACTTCTAGCTTCTTCGACATTCATACTTCTGGTCATATATGCCCGCTTTTGACATGACCTGACTTAAAATTTTGGTTTATCTGATCATATCGCGTCTTCTTCGATCATCTTCGTCACACGTTACCGTTCATTCTTGCCATATATACTTGTTTTATCGTTCTTTCGTCATCTATTCGTTCTACGTGACCAAACCATCCCAGACCTTTCTTAATCTTATCAATTATAGCTGCCTCAGATTTACACTCTCGCCTGATTTCATTACTCGTAACATGAAAAAAAAAAATCCATATTTAGGTAAATTATAAAAACGAAAATCATTTTTTTACCATGTTTTTTTACCGTTTACTTTCAGGACACGGCAGTATCATACTCTCCCTCTTCAATTGGCCCATCAGTTCTATCATCTGCGTCTCCCTCTACTGTAGATCCAGTCGGGTACCACTCGGAAGGGTACGGAGACAACTATGCTTCGTACCCTGGATACGAAACAGGATACGGAATTCAAAATGGGTAATTTTTTTAAAATTAATAAAACAAAAATATTGAGTAGGTACGTATTTAAAAAAAAAATAAAAAAATTTCTTCTGTGTTCAATATTTAGTTTACAGGCGAGACATTTGTAAAAATATTCAACCGTTCACAGCATGCAATTTCAAAAAAAACTTAAATGATTTGAATATAATAAATGAATTTCAATATTTTTACAAGGGACGTGAAGATATTTTTTTGTGGAGGGACTATGAAAGTATGACCTGCCAATCTTGTGTTATTTCCTGGTTAAATCCAATATTTATCTACAGATATTTAGACAAACTCAAAATAATGTTACAAAAAAATGAACCTCCGAATAAAGTGTGAAATATAAATTAGAACAAGTATTTATCGAGTAGAAATTAGTCTGCCTCTACCACGTATGAAGCTAAGGTTTGATTTCCAGCAGGGGTCGATATGATATGATTACTTAAAATATAATTTTACTAAGTAATATTTTAAAGTCCTAATGAGTAATAATGTTCACCAGATGATCAAGATTTGCTTCATTTAGTGTTACATTGCAGTGCCCTATACAACATCAGAGTTCTGAACCGCGTAAGGGCCAATTGCACCTAAAAATGTTGCCTCAAAATGGTCAAAACGGGTAAATTAACGCAACCTATTTTGACGAAAATGCAACTTATATTTTGTTTTCTGTTTTTTTTTGTGTAATTTGCCTATTGCCTAAGTCAGTTGCACTAAAAAAAAGTATGTTAAAAACGCTTAACAAATTATAAAGCTTACGTTTTACTACCTTTTAAACAAGTCGTAAAAATTATATTTTATTACACAGTTAAGTACTTTTTCAAATATGTATTTTGAAAACTCAGGTAAAAAATAACCATCCCTTAATACTGTCGTTAACGCTGTCTTTATAGGGGTCAGTCCAGGTTAAATTTTATGGTGCTGAGGGTCATATTGTTAACCTTTTGTAATGGTTATGGAATTGTTTCTACACAAATAATAACCATGTTTACAATAACGACACTGAACGAATTAATGTTTACTTTTAAAAACGTTGGCAGTTGATAATTATTATTACTATGCATTACTTATATAGCGCCATTTTCGTAATGTAATACCTAAAGGACGCTTTACAAAGTGATTTTATAAGCAAACAAATTTATTTCAACTTTTTGAATTTATTATTTAAGTAAAACAATTTACTTTTTATCACATGCTATTGTTTTATTTAAATGATATAAAGACCAAGCAGGTTTTAGGTTTTCCGAAACATCACTTCACTCTAACAGTTTCGCACCTATGCTGGGAGAGCATTTTATGCCATAGGGCCTGCGACCGCAAATGCGCGTTCACCGAACTTAATGCGCTGTTTGCCAATAGGTATAGTAATATTTTCTCTCACCGTAGACGTAGCTGATCTAAGCGTAAGATGTCTGTCATTTGGAATGCATAGTTCCCTTAGATATTTCGGGGCAGAGTTGAGCAGTGACTTATACATAAGCCAACAAAATTTGTATTCCACCCTCTGTGAAAAACGTAGGCAGTGTAATTCCCGAAGTAGTAAAGCGATATGACAACTCAGAGGTTCGAAAAATAAGTCTCGCTGCGGCATTCAATACAGACTGAAGGCTAGTCATTTTATTAATTGGTAGATCTGTGTGGATACGCATTTATTAATTGATGGGCGGAATCAACCGGACAACTGTTGCGTATGCATTTGATTTGCCTCGGCTAGTAAAACGATAATTTTATCGTCCACTAATTTGAGTATTAAGAGAATAGTCAGAATTAAAGAAGATTGCTTTACCAAAAATGACAATTTCTGCTCGGTATAATTAACGAGCCTGTAATAAACTATTATTTCTAATATTTTTGATACGATACGCCATGAGTTGATATAATAATCAATTATTGCTTTTACAAACGAGCTTAAAATTTGAAACAATATTTTGAGTATGTCAATATCTAAGGAAACTTATTCCAATTTTTTTCCCTGACGGAAATTCGTCAAAATTAGATATGATTTAGGTCTTTGAAAATTTACTCCTCTCCAGCGAAGAATGCCGCTTGTTTTCTACATACGTTAATTCTCTTTAGTGGACTTACACGAATGGATACATAATATTAACCAGGCATCAATAGAGGTTCCAAATACTAAACCTGAATATGGAAATCAACTACCAATAGACAAATTGATGAATGTTACAAAATGTATTAAGTGATTACTTTTATGAGTCAACGATAGATTATAAGCTCTGTTAATGGCTGGATTTCCACATTCCGTAACAGCTCCTTCATCTCGAAATGATATCAGTATACTAAAAAAAAAGTCAAATGTAAATGTAATCATGCAAAGTTTGTTAAGGAATTACTGAATCCATGTTAATTTACAAGATGAAGGTATCAAAACACGTGGTACTTAATATAATTGGTACGCATTTTATTAAAAAAATTATGTTTTTCATTGCTTTATATTGTTTTTTATTATATATTATACTTTATTATTTATGTTTAAGTAACATGTATTTTTGCACATATATATACTTTATATTTATATAATAACGATTTTTTATTTCTTACATTTGATTAGCTAGGCATTTATAATTAAGTAGTTTTAGTTTTTCTTTATTATGTTATTGTTTTATTAGTATGGGAGTACTTATGCTCTAAAGATAAAAAATCTCCATTTTAGAACAGGCTGAGCCATGTTAGATAGAGACTATCATAAACAAAGAATACTCCGTTTTCATTTTACATTAATTAGTTTTGAATAGATTCCCTGTTATTAAGTGCATCCAAAGTAAACATATACTATTTTTTGCAATAAATTTATAGAATAAAAAAAATAATATGATATGCATAAAATCTCTATGTCTGCGTCCAACTTCCGTGTGTCCTAAGTAGTTTAGACGAGAACTGCCGACAAATTGTTACTCGTAGACGTCCAGGTTCGCGAGAATCTGATGCTTTGCAAAGTAGGCAAGCGTGATTAAATCGTTCGGGGGACATCCGCAATATTTGACCCAGCTAGCGTATCGCCTCCGCTTGATGATATTTGTCACTGGAGGTTTCTGGATCCGCTGTCTTATTTTAACATCCCTTACGTATTAGTGGAAAAATCCTAATTTAATTAATTTTTTTAGGTATGAAGGTTATTTGGTGCCATCAGGTTATGGTCAGCTGGTCCCATCATCATCAGAAATTGGACCCGTAACATATATTTGGAGTATGCTGCCTTACGCTTCGGTAAATGCCCATTTCTTGTTTATTTCTATGTTTATACGTATATAGAATATCTCAAAATTTATAAATGAGAGTATTTCTGAAATCTGGTAGCAATTTTACTCAATTTGACTCACTTTAAATTTTTAAAAATTATATAAAAAAGTTTTCCCGAAAACAAAACAACTCCGTTTTTTTTAACACAAATATGCACACCTGCGTTTCGTGGATAACAGTGATTTATCTATTTAAATTATCATCTATTTAAAGGCCAGTTGCACCACAAAATAATGTTAAGGAATATTCAAAGAAAAAACGTTTTTTTACGTTTTTTCCGCTAAAATGGTTTGATTTTTTTTCTTTTGTGCAACCTGTTTTGTCCATTTCGACAACAACGCATCAATGAATAATGACTTCTATGTTTTTTTCCCCGGCCAGTTTCACAAAAAAGATAAAGTTAAAAAAAAATTGTTTCGATTTTTGATTCAAAACAGGTTGCAAAAAAAAACCAATGAAATTATTTTGACAAAAACGTAACATTTAAACAAAATTACCATTAGAATTTTCATTTGTGTTTTCTAAATATGCAATTTATTTGGTAAAACCGATGTGCGATGTACTTTATTGTAATAAAATATAAATAATTATGATATACATCACATTGATACTTACACAGACTTCTATATGCCTATCAAACGGGAGAATTTATTAATTTATCTTGAGGTATTTGCCTATTCAATCATTGCACATAATCTGTTTTTTCTTCTTCAATTTTAGACTGTCCTTCACTACGTTGGTAAAACTGTAGTTTACGCTGCTGCCGGTGCCGGAGTAGCAGCCATTGGAGTATTGGCCGTTCTGGCAGTTTGCACTTACACTCCATTCTGCACTCTAAGCTTCCACGGAGTAGACACTCACCAATTTAAGGAAGAAGTCAGATCCTTCATCACGCCAGACAGGCTCTCAGCTGCCAGCAAATTCGTGAGGGAAGCCATCACAAAATACAATGACATGCAAACAAAAACAGCTGAAAGGAGGCGTTAGATAAACAAACAAAAAAATACACCAGTTTCAAGTATTGAAAACAAAAAAACAAAAAAAACTGACATCCAAGCTTGATTGAAACTAAATTTTTAAGTGACAATTTTTAAACACATAACCTTAAATTTTGCTCATTGCGAGCATTAATTTAGTTTATTTTCATTGCCATTTTATATCCGCATTCCAAAATTCAGTAATTTTTATCGCTCATTTACTTGTCAATAAACAATTTTAAAAAAGGATGATAAATAATTGTTGAACTGTATGTCTTTGGTTTCGTTGTGAATATGTTATTTTTCTTCATGAAATTTTCACAATATTAATGACTTTTAAATCTAATTTATTTGCTTCTACTTGATCAAAATGACTTCTGTGGTCCCTTTCATCTTATCAAAAAATATTGTGAATAAGGTACTGATAATTTAATTCAATCTCTGACATATTCAGCCATTTACTTCTTTACTTCACGCCGAACTTTTATGTAAATTAAATTTCAAACTATCAAAAATATCTTCAATGCTTTTAAGTTTTCTGATATTAATGTCAAAATTGATAAAATAAATATTTTATTTTAACAGTGGCGAGAATAATTAAATCACCACAAATTTTGATTTAATTTCGAATTCACGAAGACTTTAAAATAAAACAGAAATCTGCTATCACAGCTTGTTGGACTTAATATTAGGTACAATCAGAAATAATGGATGTTAATCCCAATGTCTGTTATTATCAATAATTTAACTTGCCAATAGAAGACGATGATTTTACTGCGCGTATTTTTCCTAGAATTGAATAAAATAATAAGTTAATATTATATTCGAATGAAACGATGGTAATGTTTATTGTAGTTAATGATCATTTATGTTTACATGATATTATTTTTGTTACTTATAAGTTTCATATTTATGCATAAAATATAATTGATATTCTTATACAAATACATGAACTAGATCCAAATAATGTAAAAAAGGTAACTGTTTATATTGTGTTTGTATGACGATTTCAAAAATAAATAGAATAATATAAATTAAAATGAGTTTTACTGCACAAGCTTTGTGTATATTTAAAAAGGTTTATATTGTTCGACAATATTTCTGTGGCTAGGTCTTAAAGAGCCGATGTCATCAATTACAACATTCACCTTTCGTACCCAATGGTGCATAGAGCACTGAATTGGAACACCAATTGCAGCGTTTCTTGATCATTTTTGTTACACAAAGGTAAAATGATCAGTCTCACGCTTCAGGTAGCAGTCCAGGGACTATGAAATATTTCCAGGGTAAAAACACCCTTTTAAATAAATATTTCACATCAACCATGTCGGGAACCAAACCAGAGACCTTTTGCCTGGTTAAAAAACGCGCTGACTATTACATCACGAGGCTGACAAAATCACAACATTATGGCAGAGTAATTTTACAAATGTTTTGCGACGTTATAACAAACTGAGGTGTTTAAAACC
The DNA here is from genome assembly GCF_059751315.1 of Micrasema longulum. Lineage (NCBI taxonomy): Eukaryota > Metazoa > Arthropoda > Insecta > Trichoptera > Brachycentridae > Micrasema > Micrasema longulum. The sequence continues at coordinate 46,333 of NW_028279670.1, forward strand.
ATTTTCATAAAAAAAAAACAGTAACATATAAGTAACATTTTTAAATATGCGTTTTTTTTATTTACATCAAACATCTACCAAATGTTGACAATAAAAAAATTAGTCAGATTAAGGATCATTTCAGATTTAAGGCACATATTTATTTGAATAATAATTGTAGACTTGGGTATTTATTGTAATACTTGCTGTATTGGCTTGATTTAATAGTAATTACCATGTAACTACATGATATATGGTTTTAATTTATTTTCTTCAAAATAAAAAAAATGTGTTTTATTTTTACTCTCCACTTGCTGGCAGATAAAGAATACACTTTTGTGTGTGAAATAGAACCACAACCGTGAACGACTGTTTTTGACAGGACTTGTACCTGAGACTGGCCACCGCCATCTGGTGGAAATGAGTTGGTCTATGTTTTGATTATATTATTTTATACACTCAGCGTATGTATTTCATCAGCCTGGATACATACATTTATTATCACCTATATATCTAATTATACATGTCTATCAAATAAAATCAATCAAAGTTTTCCAGTAATTCATTAATATTTTTAACTCCTTAAAAGCTGTGCTACAAAATTCCTTTACACGCGGTGATGTAACATTATGTTACTTCAAGTTAAAGACAGAATATTCTGAAGACTAGACATTAAAAAAAGAGATACACTGTGATATTATCATTTTCCTATAATTTACGCCTGTTAGAGCTAAATAAATATAAAAAATGTATATACCCCGGTCATATAACTAACGTGCACTCCCACTTGTTGCGAATAACCGACTGATTAAACGAATTTCTTCTTTTGTTTTTGTCTCTTTCTCACAAACACCGGCCACAGAACAGCGCCTCTGTTTTTCTTGTTATAAATTGTATTGCCGTGCTCTTTCCTTACATAGTAAAGCGAATTTATCGTGGTATTGGCATCACTTTCATTCTATTAATTAGTATTCGCTATTCGCATAGTAAGCATAAATATTTTTTGTATTTAAATAAATTTCATAAAAAAATCAATTAAGACTCATTCTTTCTGGCTGCGCTACGATCCCACTTGCTTTATAATGATGCTCACACTTACACACGCCTGAACACTTACTCCCACACAAATACACAGAAACACACCTCTGCACTTGCTCTCATGCAAATAAACATAAACACACCCTTTTGCAATACCACAATTTAATATGTATGATTTTTATTTATAAACTTCGCTGTTCTATCTTTTTTTAATCTTATTATATCATTGTCAACTGTTTGTTTCTGTAAAATAAAGAAATTAAGCATGTTTATAAAAAAAATACTTTGCAAATCCGATTTGAAAATGTACATTTTTGAAGATTACGAAAAAAAGATACATCTAGTCTCGTATCTACCTTATGTAGATTCGTGTTAAAGCACAACCTCACAAGAGTTAAACACAATAAATAAACCATACATTACGATAAACTTCCACCAAGAAGTTATAATAAGGATTTAATTTGAATTTATTTTGATATCTGATTGAATTTTTCTTTTTCTTTAGCATTTTATAAAATGGAAACCAAGTTATAGTAAAAATATAAACGAACCTCAGACCTCTGTTTCGGTTTTTTTTACCACAACCACGAGAATACGGCGTTGTTTCAATCGTTATGAATGATTATTTAAATTGAATTAATAAAAACATAATTAAGTACCTACATTACACGAGCACATTCATAACTGATTGTAGCTTGTACATAATGAACTCGATATCGGTTGACATATTTAAATATTTATTAATGCACCACAATTTCTTATAATTAGCGTATTGTTAATCATATAAAACAATCGACATTTCAAAACAAACATCAGATAAGTAAAACCGCAAAGTTTATATAAATCCATGATTTTCGTATTTTATTTTGATGTGTGCTTTTTGCAACCATTCTTTACAGTGAGAGCTCAAAAATAATTTTAAAAATGCTGGTTTATTTTCCAATTAATATATTTTTATTGTTTGTTTTATTAGACGAATATTCAGCTGATCAAAATAATGCATATAATGTAAGTACATGTGTTTATTTCGAATATTTTCTTCTTCTTCTTCTTCTTCTTCTTATAGTGCCACTCCACGGTAAAGGTTGGCTAAATAAGGATTTTTAGCCACAGTGGAACCACTGTCTCGAAGCCAATCATATGTTTATATACCAAGTTTTTATTTGTTTCAAATTGAAAATTTTCATTAGTACAATTACATTTGTCAATGCGTGCAGCAGAATTATTTAAATAATTCAGAGAGGTGGGCTTAAGTTTTTTTCCGAAGTATCACTTCACTCTTACAGTTTCACTTTTCTGCTAGGAATGCATTTCATACTATAGAACCTGCGATCTCAAATGCGCGTTTACCAAATTTAGTCCGCTGTTGGCGCACTTTAGTGACTTCTCATATCACTCTATATGTAGCTGATATGATCGTAAGATGTCTGTCAGCTAATTCATCTCCATCGTTTCATGTCATTCGTTGGCATCCGCAAATAGCTTTTAGTCTTGCGTTGGTGGACTTTTCTGCATTCGAATGAAAGAATAATAGATTTTTCTTAATAATAGTAAAATGGTCAAAAATGCAGAATTACCAAATAAAAGTCATAAATTTGCATGAAAATGATATTTTTTTATTGTTTTTTTTGTGTTTTTCTTAATAACGCGGTTTTTTCATTTATTTTAGGAATCAGGCGAAATTTCTTTTCCTAACGCCGTAATGTTTGGCGATATAAATGTAAGCTCAGATGAAAACATATCAGACCAAAATAGATACATATATGATTTCATTAAAAATTTTGCATCCAATAAATCTTCTGATGAATTAAATAAACGAACAGATATTATGAACAAATTTTCTCATCAACAACACACCATCAAAACAGAGAAAAATGTATTTCCTTTGCAAAAAGAAGAAAAAGTGTAAGTTTTTTATCACTGTTAATTAAACATTTAAACATCTGTTTTAAAGTTTTCTAGTATTAATTATTAACAATTATTTTCTCAGTGATTTGGATTATATCTATATTTGTCAAATTCGCAATCAATGGCAGAATCCAATTTAAATAAGCTCAATAAAAAATACATTTGTACAAAATTACCTTTTATTATTTTAATTTATTAGATCAACGCTTTCGTCTTAAAAAAACCAGTTGTACCAAAATGAGTTCAATTTGGAAAAAAATAAGTTTTTAAAATTATAACGTTTTTCACAAAATGAGCAAATACGGTTGTTTTATTTAACATTTTTTTAATAAAAAAATATGTTTTTTTTGGAGTGTGTTGTGTTATCGTTCTTTTTTTTACGCCATCTATTTTAAGAATTTTGATGACACAACAGCGCCAACGTAGCTAGTAAAGTCCAGTTTGGCATTAACTTAGCATTTTTCGGTGAAACCGGCCCTTACAAAAAGTGATACTTAAAGTGATTCCATGATTAAATTGGTCTTATAACATAAAAAAGGTCAATTAAAATATATTTTATTTAAAACTCATTACTATATGATTTACTTTTATTTACTATTTATGACATTCTACGCATTAAAATCATTTTTTAAAGATTCTCACTTTTTAAGGAATAAAAATTCTGCACCCCAATTAAAACAAAATGAGGGCGAGTCACATTCTTCGGAAATTGAATGCGGTGCAAACTTACTGGTAATATTAAAAAAAAAATCTTTAATATTTATATAATATATTAAAAAAAACATTATGTAAAGATAAAACTAGAGTTTACCGCTAATACGCCTGTATTTGAACCATTTTTGCTTACAGACCCATTCATATCCTTTGGAGGAGTAATTCATCCCTTTAGTGTCGCCAGAAGCTTTTGATTTAAGAATAATAAATCATCAGCATCACCATTAACTTATTCGCACTCAGTGGTACATAGAGCACTGCTCGGTGCCTTAATTGCAGCGTATATAAAAAAGTAATATGCCAGTTCAGAAATAATTAAATATTTCGGTTGAAAACCTCTTTTAAAAATCTACATTTTAAGTACACGCTGCCCAAAATTGAAACCAGCACCTAAAGCATGGTTCGAGGATTTATCCTAAATTGATTTCCTTTTTCAGAACTTTTACTTGAGTGTTGCCTTCAAGTCAAAAACACAAGAAATCATTGTTATATACTTAGCAGAACTGTATTAAGCAATAATGAATATATTACAACAGAGATAGATAATATTTTCGAGAACAGCATATAGAAGTTTAGGCAGTTACAGAACTTATGATCTGTCATTGGCTGATTTAAGTGGTCACTTACTGTATGACATTTTTTTCTACCTATCTTCCTTTCTCTTCAATCTATCAGCGCTTAAATCCTCTTGGATTATTCCCGAGCACTGGACTACGCACTTTTATCTGGTCATGGTAAATTTAATAAAAAAATAAATGTTTTCAATTTTGTTGATTCCCCTTTGTGCTGCTGCGGATATCCAAATTAGTCTTTTGAACACATCTTGTGGTCTTGTTCCTTTCCCTTCTCTATGATTACCGAATTGAGCTTCTTGGTCTTATCCGTGGCCCTGTTGTATGTCCTGTCATATAAACAGATCTGGCGGCTTCCAAAAAAAAATTGAAGGCTCTAAAAAAGTTATGCAATCATTTCGACAAATTGATCATGTCCAGTCAGTGAAGAATTTACTTCCCTCTTTTCTCAATCCAATAAAGAAAGTATTATTATTTGCTTGTAGATTACTTTCTTTCAGCACAAAGATGCTAAGGCTACCAGATTACAGAGAGTTCTTTCGGGCAGCTTTTCTCGTTTGGCAACGAGCAAATTTTCTGTGTATGTGGACACCACCGAGAAGATTTATGTCCTCAGATGCGATGTGTTGGATGTGATGGACAAGCTGTATAACATTCAACATTCTGCCTGTGTTTGGACATCCATATTCATTTAATTCTTCCACCTGTTGATTTTGGTGAAGTTAAGAGTTAAAAAAAATATTGATGCAGGAGAGATTATTCTGACTAAATTTACACCTTTTTTGGACCGGGTGGCTAAACCAGTAAATAAAAATAGAGCTGTTAATACCTTGACATCTTTATTTTTGTTTTTAATTTTTTTTCTTATTCTATTTTAATAATATTAGTTACTCCCTAGATATTTAAATTATTGTTTGTTTAGAAATAATGCCTTTCTAAACCAAATAATACTCAAACATATTTGTTTTCTACAGAGTGATTCTAGAGATTTTGCATTCGATGCAAATAATTTTTTATATATTTATCATTGTTTATGTTTTATTTTTAGACAATAATGGAGTACTCTTCCCACATTATACAGTACGTTGCTTCTGCAGTTGCAATAGGCGGTTTAGGGATGCTGTTGATTTTTTCTGCCTGCACAATAACGCCATTCTGCAGGATCAACAAGGATCTCTTCAAGGAACAAAACATTTACTGGGAAGGATTAACCGAATTCCTGACCCCCGACCGAATTTCTGACATCAGCAAATTTGTTGATAATGCTATTCATAAACTAAACAGCATGCAACATCAAAATGTTTTCAAAAAATAATGGTTGTGAGGATGTAATAGCCCAATTCTTTACGGATTTGGGCTTAGAGGGGAAGATTCAGCAAAATGAGAAATTTCGCCTTACACACAGTATCCAGGTTATTTATAGACCTGGGCCTGGAGGGCCACAACTATTCACGGGTTCCCGTCACAAAAGATCTTCACAGGTAAACACACAATAGACCCCCCCCCCTTAAAATTAATAGTAAGAATAACAGGCGAGAATAACACCCTTAAAATTAATAGTAAGATGTCTTGTTGGAATTTTTTTGTTTATGTTGTATTCTATTTTGTATTTGTAACAAACGTTTATTGTAAATTCAAGAAAAAGCCGTTTTCAGAAGCCATTTTCTTCAAAATTTAGAGCATTTTTACATCTTGGCTGAACTCAGATAAATAAAAATGTTTTTTTTGCGTAGTTTGATAGTCCAACGTGAAAAGAAAAATTTTTTTCAAAGGATTACAAATCAAAAAATCAATTTTATCATCTATCGGTAGAAGAATTAAAACGAATTTTTGGATTTTTTTTTTCAATATTTTATTTCACTATGTTACTCGTTTTTATTTTTTGTTATTCTATTTTAATTCATAATATGTATGTGAGGTCCATAGTCCATAATTGATGACACACGCGTGTTAAATTTGTTCACCTGACGTAGACTAATAACCGACGATGCAATGTCATCGTTTTCTATCGAATCCAATACATTCGTATAATGCAACTGTTCTACAGTACGTTCACATCGTTCCTAACATGAAGAAATGAACTACAAAGGAACGTCATCTATAAAGAAACCACAGGACGCAACGCCAGTCAGTAAGCCCAACAAGTTCAGTTCACTTCAGTCCAGCTCGACGAAGTCACACAGTTCCAGCATGTAGTTTAAGTGCAGTCTCTTCAATCCACCATTGCTGCTACGCTCGTACTACACAACCAAGTGTAAATGTTATTCGCCATGTAAAAAATACGCATTAGACAGCAACTTCGTGTCTTTTCTGTCAATCTCCAACTGGGGTAGGAGCTCCAACCAACCCTCAACAACCTATTCCTACATGTATTTCATAATGAATTGTTTACTACTGTGATTATTTCTGTGAAACATTTTTTGTAAAAGGTTCTTTGAACCGTTGATTTATAAATAAATAATCTTTTGTAAAATAAAATCTATGTGAATTTCGAATATGTTACAACAGAGAGAGAAAATATTTTTGAGAAGGGAGTATTGAAGTCTAGGCATTAACAGAGCTCATGACCTATCATGGGCTGGTTTAAGTGGCCACTTTATACACTGTATAACATTAACCATTCTGCCCATGTTTAAACATCCACAGTTCCTCAACTCTTCCATCTGTCAACTTTTGTAAAGTAAAGGAGCTGACATCTTTATTATGTGGGTGAGATTCATCCGGCTGAACCAAATCACCTACTAGGCAACGCCTGAAAACAATTTTCCAATTTTTATACTTCTTCTTTTACCAGGTAGTTAATTCAATAATGTTTGAGTTTGTCCAAATGCTTGCAGACTGGCTGGATTTTCTTCCTAAGGAGTTATTCATATCTAAATATGTTGCAACGGAGAAGTAAAACATTTTTTGAGAAGGGAATATGGAAGTCTAGGCATTTACATTTACTTCACAAAAGTCAACAGATGGAGTTGAGGAAATTTGTATGTTTAAACATGGGCAGAATGGTGAATGTTGCACAGTGTGTAAAGTGGTTACTTAATCCTTTCGCTTCTGAGATATTTTTCAAAACTTTCTTTACTCTTCTTTTTTTGGACCATCTTTCCACTTCGGATACTGAAGCTATCATATAAAAAATTTGTTATGTTCTAAGTGGCCAGTAAGATGAACAATTTTTGTGCCCGGGATAAGGAAGGCAATTTGAATTTTTGTTTGTAATCACACAAACGTGTTGGCCAGGAGCAAAAGGGATAAACCAGCCAATGACAGGTCATAAGCCTTGTAAATGCCTAGACTTCCATATTCCCTTCTCAAAAATGTTTTCCCTCTCTGTTGCAACATATTTAGATATAAATAACTCCCAAGGGAGGAAATCCAGCAAGTCTTCAAGCATTTGAACATACTCAAACATTGTCTATTTAAATTATTTATGCGTTAGACTGCAGGCAAAAATAAATAAAAGCCACTGCATGGCGAATTCCTTAGCGACAATTAAGTGAAAGTAATACAGCGTAATCACCACATTGCCTTTGGAACCATAGACCTTATGTTTTTCTATGAATAAACATACATAACTAATTGAACGTAGTTATGTAGAAAGCAGCCAGTCCACAATTTCTAAACAATGATAATATTGATGTTATCGTGGGCAGTAAGGTTAATTCCATATTTTGCAAAAAAAAAGCCAGGCCGTTTTTGTATTAGAAACTTTAATAATCACCTTTTAAAAAAAATGTGTCGATCTCAAAAACGGCATTTCTTCATTTGCAGAAAACACCCACAGCTCTAGAAAAATCTTACGGTACTTTATAACTACCACCAAAAAAAGTGAAATTCATAATTAGAAACTTGTTTGAAATATAAAAAAATGAATGTTTTAATTTGAATTTTATATTTGGAACACTAATTTTGTTGTTATTCATTTTAATAAAATAAATAAAACAACTTTGTTAAAAACCACTAGTTTTTTTTCGACCGACCGGTTTCAAAGTTAAACAAGCTTCTTTCTGAAGGTTTACTTAACTTATTAACTCTTCCATATTTCATTTTATCTCATCAGTATGCTGCCGATGAAACAAATAAATCGAGTCTTTTTTTCTTGAAACGACAGTTATGTGATGTAAATACGTTCGAAACTAGAGAGAAAAAAAGGGAGAAAAAAAATAGCACTAAGTACTTGGGACTGTTAGTGGACTCGCAGTTTACTTGGAATGAACATGTTGAGCACGTGAAAGGAAAGATTGTCCCTGTAGCTGGAATACTGTACAGATTTCAGAGAATGCTTCCAGTTTCGCTGCTTCGAGCAATCTATTTTTCTATGGTCCATTCGCATTTATTATACCTATGCTGTGTTTGGGGTTTGCAACTAAGACCAAATTTCTGAGGTGCAGATTATTCATAATAGAGCGATCAGAAATGTGTTTCACCTACCGTATGATACTCATGTAAGGGACATTTATTTTGAAACAAAAATCATGCCTTTTAGCATGTTTTCCTATTTCGAGATAACTGACACTATCATTAATACTCATCTCGACTCAATGCACAGTAACATAAAGCCAGCTTTCATTAGAGACATCCATCGGTACAGTACTCGATCAAAAAACAATATTTATATTGGATCTGTGAAGTCTACAAAGTTTGGTACTAGATCTTTACAATACATAGGTTTCAAGGAATTTAATAAATTGCCACAAAAATTTAAAGTACCTATTTCAAAATATAGAAACAGGACGTGCGAATTGAAGAATTATTTTTTCCAGAAGTACTTTGAATAAATAATGTTAGTTTATCCAGAGAATGCGTATCTTGAACATATATATTTTAATATTTTACCGTTTTTGCTTGTATATGTAATTTTTAATACTATTTAAATGTTATTTGTGTTTTTTTTAATACTTTTTTTAACTTGTATACATAATTTCAATACGTTTTTTAAAAAAAAAAAAAATTAACCTGTATTGGGTGTGCGCATATTTTGTTAATTAAAAAAAATGATTTTATTTTGTACTAGTTCAGTATGTATATATACATACATGTAATTTTTAAACTTTTTCAATTTTCTTTCCCAGATTGCATAATGTAAACATTATTTTGAATTTATTTCCATGCCTAGTATTCTGTTTATTTTGTTATTTTCAAGTATTTTTCATACCCTTTTTAATTTGTAGTATATCATAATTTTAATTTGTCTGCTTTTGTAAAAAATATTATAGTTAATATTATAGCAAAAGTAATATTATAGCAAAATGCAGGCGCCTTATAGAGTCAAAGTTGAAAAACTCCAAAATGATTGCATAAAAGATAAATTTGAAAGGGCCGTAAATCTTAAACTGATTGATGAATGTGTGGAAAATATGAGTATTGATGCAATGTGGGAATGTTTGAAAAATGGTATGTGTGAATCTGCTATGGAAATATGCGGTATAACGAAACAAGGAAAAAAGAAAGGTGATGCTTGGTGGGACGATGGAATAAAAAAACTAGTGCAAGAAAAGAAGGAAGCATGGTTAAATCTGCTGACAGTGAATAAAGCGATTGGTAATAGGTATGCAGAATTAAAAAGCATATATAATGAATGTAAGAATAGAGTGGAACAAGGTGTGTGTGAACGAAAAAAATTGTTGAAAAAAAAAGAGGGAATCAAAATGACCGAGAACTTCCAAGAAAATATAAAGATATTCTGGAAAGCGGTGAAAAATTCCCGAAACAGTAATGAAAGTGGATGTATGACAGCTATAAAAGGAAACGATGGGAAAATGGTGACAAATGATAGTGGAATAAAAACAAGATGGAAGGAATACTTTGAGGAGGTGTATGAAACACATACAGGAAATATAAGCACTGCAGCACCTCCTCAGGTAAGTTTAAATGCATATGATGGTACGACAGAGATAAGAATGGAAGAAATAAGAATTGCTGCCAAATATATGAAGAATGGAAAAGCGCAAGGTTTTGATAATGTTGCTACAGAATTTATAAAGGCGGGCGGTGAAATAATTTTTGTATGGCTGCACAAACTTTTCAACCGATGTTTAGAGGAAGAATACACTCCTCCAGACTGGAGAAGGGCTGTTGTTTTGCCTCTATACAAGGGAAAAGGTTCAAGAGTAGAATGCGGAAATTATAGAGCAATCAGCCTTTTGAGCGCTGTTGGCAAAATGTATGGAAGAATACTGATTGACAGAGTAAGAAAAGTTACAAAGGATAGAGTGTGGGATATTCAGAGCGGTTTAATGAATGGAAGAGGATGTATGGATCAAATATTTGCTTTACGAAACATGACAGAAAAATTTCTTGCTAAAAACCAAAAGCTTTTCTGCGCATTTGTCGATCTGCAAAAAGCGTTTGATAGAGTTGACAGGGAAAAATTCTGGAAGGTGTTATCGGAGTACGGAGTAAGCGGAAATCTAACACGTGCTATTGCTTCTCTGTATAAAGACAGCACAGCATGTGTTAGGGTAAATGGATCATACACATCGTGGTTTGACATTCATAAAGGAGTGAAGCAGGGATGTGTTATGTCACCATGGCTGTTTAACGTGTATATCGATAACTGCATGAAAGAACTGAAAGGCTTAAGAATGGGAGCAAAAAAGGGTGATTTAAAAGTCAATTGTCTTTTGTATGCTGACCATGCTGTACTCCTTGCTAATAACAAAGAGGAACTGCAATTCTTAGTAACAAAGGTCTACGATGTATGCAAGAGAAGCGATTTGCTGATGAACGTCGATAAATCGAATGTGATGGTTTTTGAAAGAAATGAAAGTATGACTTAATGTGAAATCACTGTGAATGGAGTTATACTAAAACAAGTAGAGGAATCAACCAACCCTCAACAACCTATTCCTCTATGTATTTTATAATGAATTGTTCACTACTGTGATTATTTCTGTGAAACATTTTTTATAAAAGGTTCTTTGAACCGTTGATTTATAAATAAATAATCTTTTGTAAAATAAAATCTATGTGAATTCTTAATATGTTGCAAAAGAGAGAGAAAATATTTTTGAGAAGGGAGTATTGAAGTCTAGGCATTAACAGAGCTCATGACCTATCATGGGCTGGTTTAAGTGGCCACTTTATACACTGTATAACATTCACCATTCTGCCCATGTTTAAACATCCACAGTTCCTCAACTCTTCCATCTGTCAACTTTTGTAAAGTAAAGGAGCTGACATCTTTATCATGTGGGTAAGATTCATCCGGCTGAACCAAATCACCTACTAGGCAACGCCTGAAAACAATTTTCCAATTTTCATACTTCTTTTTTACCAGGTAGTTAATTCATAATGTTTGAGTTTGTCCAAATGCTTGCAGACTGGCTGGATTTTCTCCCCAAGGAGTTATTCATATCTAAATATGTTGCAACGGAGAAGTAAAACATTTTTTGAGAAGGGAATACGATTATTTTCTAACAGATGGTTTGCAAATTCAGAAAAATTATTATAATTTAGGTACCTAAGGTGTTTTTTTAAATTTAATATTAATTTTTTTTTTAGTTTTTTGTCGCAATAATTACAATTTGATTGGTGTATGCCAGATTTATTATATTTATGGACTTTGCCTTTGTGAATTTTAAACCATGTTCCTATATTATTAGTTGTGTAGAATGCAGATTCAATGTTTGATGGTAGGGAATAAGATAATTGTTTGGAAAAGTAATCATGTATAAAAATAATCCGCCTTCATTATTTAGGTGGGTTTGTTTGGTGCTTTATTTATTGTTGAAGTAGAACATAAATATTTATTTATAAGTATGCGTTTATTTTGTTACTTTTTGTTCAGATTCACTTCTCCATGACTGGCTATTTTCTGCATAACTATGATTAATTGATATTATCGTTAGAGATACCATAAATATTTTAAGAATGTACGATATTATTCAGGTAAAGAATCCGTACTTATAGTATAAATTCCTTTGTCTATTTGTCTGTTTGTTTGTTATTCTTTCATGTCGCAAAAGAAGGACTGATCGACGTGATTTTTGCACGGGAATAGCCGGAGAGCTGACAAGTTCCACGTGTTATTTTCAACTCGAATAATCATCTCACTCTTTTGGGAACTACAAAATAATGAGCAAAATTTTAAATTATGTTTCTAGACTGTTTTTATTCCTGCAAAGATTTAAAGTTTGCATATAACAACAAAAATAAAAAATATTTTAGAGGAAGAAATATCAGAGTTTAGACGTTTGCAGGGCTTAAAACCTGTCGTTGACTGGTTTTAGTGGACTATTTATCATTTTGCCTATGCTTGAACATCTGCATTTCTTCCAACTGTTCACATTTGTGAAGTTAATGAGCTGAAAACAATATTGATGCTGTACAGAAAAGTCGCAGCATAAACTTCCTAGTCACTAGTTAAAAGCTCTGTAAATACCTAGATTTCTAAATTCCCTTTCCTAAACAGTTTTCCTTCACTGTTCTGGTATGTGAATCTCAAAAATTCTCTAGAGTATAAAATCCATACCTCGCGACTACTAAAATTTTGACGTATTCGAATTATTGAAGAGATTTATTATAATTAATAACGTACGATAGATGGAAAATAGAAAAATAGGTGAATGCCCGCAATAAAATGTAATATGTCTATCAAAGTTAGACTGACAGTTCACAAGGCAGTTTTAGTCCCGTTACTTGCGTTTAGAAGCGCACCATGGAATCAGTAGACAAAAGCGAAGTGAACGCGATTAAAATGTAATCTCTTAGATAAATTAATAATGAGTTTACTTCTTTCACTCCTTGATTAGGCAGATGTATGTTACCCAGATGCTAATTCTGAACTGCTTGATAAGTTGAAATGATTGCAGAGTGTTTGTTTACGTTATATCTTTAACCTTCGCTAATTCGGCAACATAATTAAATACCACATGCAACTACACTGGCTCAGTATCACGCATAGAAAACACACTCGCATTCTATCACTGCGCAATATTTGAAATAATCCCACTTCGCCTGTTTATCTGAGATACCTCTTCCAACATTTATCAAAACATGAACTATTTCTTCGTTATAGTAACGTGACTAACTTTTTTTTTTTTTAATAAATATTTACGTTCTTATGATTTACCCACATATTTAATTTTGAGGGCCATTTTCAACGAGTTGTAAATAACTCACTATTATAAAATGGAATCCAGTTGGGATAGAGTGGGATTCGAACCACAGACCTTTGGTCCGTGAGCCCGAGACACTAGCCACAGGACTACAACCCGATTTTAATACCTATTCACCACACATTTTTTAATGCTTCCTCTTTCACAGTAGTAGCTACTCGATAATGAAAAAATCTACCCCCTAATGTCAGAGACACCCTTTTTTTACATTTAAAATGTCCCTTCTTTAAACATTTGAATCAAGATTGAAATCTCTCGTTTTAAATATTTAAGTTTCTCCTTTCTCCCCTCCTTCTCATCTTCTCACCTTCCCATCTTCCAAAGTTTATAGTAAACTTTTAGTCAATTTTCATTTCTTTAAATGAAAAGTTTATATATTTTAATATACCAGGAATAATTAAATACCAAGACAAAAAGTTAAACACTGCGAGGCGACTTGACCTTCCTTTGGGAGGGTCCGATGTCTTGCAGAGCACAGAGCGGGTTTAAACTGTGCAGCTTGGTTATAAGCTTAGACTCTACCCTTGTCTGCGTAATATATATGTGTGAAAGCACTACAATTAACCATATGAATCATACACGTATAAAACATGTGAGTCGTTGAGGTCCTGTAAATATGTCCATAAGGACTATCAAACATAATGTGCAATTTGATATAGAAATCGCTGCAATAAATTATGCTTATAATTCACCTATTCCAAGATTGCACAGTCTAGAGAACCAGATCAGTTGTATTGACATTTTTTACACTAGTCAAATAAAGAATATTTGCTATTAAAGATTATAATTTTAGATTCTAACTGCTGTTTAAATATTCATGTCAATTTGTAAGAAGAGAAAAAAAGTATAAATAAGTACATTTTAAACATATATACATGTATGACTAGTTTTCTGACTTTTACAGTTTTTTTGACAATTCAATTTTTAAAGAGGTTTATTATTTAATTTTTAGTTTTTTTTAAATATTTAATCATTAAAATGGTTGTGAACTTCTGAGCTATAAGCACGAGACCGTTTGTAGAATACCTAGGAAATTTAATATACATTGCAACAATACCAACAAACTAATGATTGATGATTTTTGCCATTTCTAATTCTGTGTTGATAAGGTAAAGGGAGATATGTCAACGAATATAATATAATAAACTTGAGTATATTAAAGTATATTCGTTTTTTTTTTTTTTAAAGACTTATCTCTTTTTACCTTTTTTTTTTTTTTATACGCCTCCACTCGTTTGCGAGTGATTTTGGCTCTTAGAAACAAGAATAAGAAATTAAAAAAATATACGCTTCAGTGAACGACAAAAAAAAACCCATACCCACGAAAAAATATAATATAATGTGAGGTAGTTAAAATCAGTATGAAAGAGTTATGTGACAATATAATATTATTACTGTATAAAGTAAACGTAAACATAAAATGAAATTTTGGGCCTAAAGTAAAGAGGGACATTCAATTAGACTTATTAATTAAATTATGCAAATAATATTTAACAAATTCAAATATTTTTATTATTTGTCCTTAAGAATTTAGTCAGAAGTAAATAAGTATCCAAATCATTCTGGGCTAAAAAAAATGTAATGTAATGTAATGTACTGTAATGCAATGTAATGTAATGTAATGTAATGTAATGTAATGTATCGATGTATGTAAAAAATATATAAAAACTAATAAATAAAAAATAAAAAACAAAAAAAATATTTAAAAAATTTAAAAAAAAATAATTAAAAAAAAAAAAAAAAGTATGATAGGGTTACGAATGATCAAATCAGGGAAGAACGCAAATCTAAGACATGTATGGGGGGTGCGAAATATAATTTGCTGGAATTTAATATTTGATAGAAATGTTAATCTGTGTTAATTTTGCGGGAAAGAAAAATGCGGTATGCGGAGATGGAAAATGCGGACAAAAACATTCTACGGCCAAACAAACTACAGTAGATAAAAATCCTACCTTTGGGAAGACGGAAAAGGGGACTAGGGTTAGGAATCCGGATGCGAAAATCTCAAAGTCTTTTCTTCCGGGTAGTGCTTCGGATCGTCGGCGAACACAGATCACAGAAATTTCACAAACGTCTCTTGCGTTCGGGCAGTTTAATATACTCGGGTAAGAATATATCTCGATAGGAATGCGGGTAGGCAATTAAGTAGCGTGCGGATGCGGGTAGACGAATTAAAAAGGCGTTCGTATGCGGGCAGGCAAATTGAAAAGAAAAAAAATTGATTGTTTTTGTTGGTTGCTATGGATATGAATAATTGTTCCCATAACAACCCCGGCCATAGCAATAAAAGTGAGCTCTTATGATATAGAAGATCCAAAAGAAGTTTCTGAAATATCTCTACATGAGAGAGTGCGGGTATTATCCTTGGCTCTACCCGACAGAGTTTCTCCAGGGTATGCTTGGCTACAACAGTTTAGAGACCAGAAGTAATGTGTATTTGACTACACATTTTTATCGGTTGTTGTGCGGTATGATCGATAATACTGAGATTATGATGAGCATTGGTTTGTGTTTTTCTAATAATTACAGCGTCAGCATAGATTTTCTCGTATTCCGATATACAGGAACAACCTGCTTATGGTGATGCCTATTGGAAGGACTACCGCTGTGCTGAAAAACATGGCTCTGGATATTGATCTGTTCAATGTATCCGAAGGGGTTTCCCGGAGCATGATTCTCCTACTACTTTGAAACGAGTCTCTTTCATGTATTTTTGTCTTTTTTATATGTACGTATTGAATACATGTTTGTAATGTATATGTTATATTTAAATAAATGAATTTAATTGAATAAATAACTAAATGGGGATTGAAAGTTAGGAAATCACAAATCAGGATCTAGGACAGGCGAACCTTTATCAACTATCGGTTCATTCAGCCACAAAGCACTTAATCTCATCAACCTCTCGCGCAACCAATTTGTTTGATTGATAAATTAAAAAAGGATCCCTAAGATCTTGCTAAGAATTTTAATAACCTTTCTGATCATAGTGAGTCACTTCGCTTTTCTCAGGAGATAAAATTAACCATTTCTCAAATAAAAGCATCATTTTTTGGCAATTCTTTTTCTGTCCAAGGCGACAGACTTAAAAATTTTCTCTTGCTCAATATTAATAATGCACTTTTCTTGACCACTTTTAAGAAACGCCGGAAGCAATATGTTATGTAACTTTTTTTTATTCCTTTCCTAGATCCTCATTCTGTCTCCTTTTAAAACTGATCCCTCATTCCTCAACATATTATATGAATGACAAAAGAGTTTTTTTTTAACTCTTAAAAGACTATGGTGTAGTATGGATATAACATCGTGTTACCACAAGCAAAATACGGAATATTCTTAAATTCACTTTTTTTTTTTAAAAAAAGGATGGAGACATACTGTTTAATTTATTTTTTCTATAATTTAGGCAAATAAACACGTAATTAAGCCCTGTTGTAGCAAAATAAATTAAAAATTATAAATACACCTCTCACATTACGCGCGTGTGTCCCCTATCACTGTCTTGAACTTTAACCGACTGAATCTGTTTTACACAACACCCACCACAGAACAGCGTCTCTGTTTTCCTTGTTATGAGTTCTATCTTCGTGCTCTCTCTTTTACAGATGTGTTGCTGAATTAGCGGACATTCATTTTTCGCGTAACAAGGATAAATATTGTTTGTATTAACAAACATATTAGTAATACAAATTTTACTTTCCAAATCCGGTGTAAAAAAGTCCATTTAAAGATTACTAAAATTTGACTTCATATTTTTTTTTAAATAACAGAGATATATCAAGTCGTGTCTCCTATGTCGACTAGTGTGACATCACAGCCACACAAGAGTTAATAAGTTTATATGTAGCTCTAGCTACTCATTAAAAAACAATTACTGGAAAATAAATTCGTAATATATACATATATATTTTTGTTTTTTTTAAAGTAAATAAAGCTGTGAATTTTTTATTACTCTGTTTTAAGTTACCTGCAAGATATTTCTTTTTAGCGATAAACCGCTAAAGTGCATGTATTTTCGTACTTGAAGTTGTAATAAATGAATAAATAAAATTATGGTTTCAATAGGAACACAGTTCTCGAATGGGTGACATCACTTTTACCTGGAAATTCTGTTACTTTTCCGTAACACGCATCCATTCGTAAAATTTACAATCGAACTGATAAACAACATTCTAGATTTGCTAATCTAGAAGGTAATACAGGATGATTCGAGTATGACTAATATTTTATTTAAACAAAGTTTTTTTCCATGTTATTTTATTTTTAAACAAAACCGACCATGAAATCCAAAAAATCAAAAATTAATAAATATTTCCATCAGAAATTGATTCTGAAATCCCCGCGTGCAAAGCGTGATCCTTAGCCATGCACCACGAGCCTGCATTTTTAGTATATTTTTTTTTGATTTGTTAACATTTATTAATATTTGTTTTTAAACTTTATTTATGGAAGTGAAGTATGAAATTGTGAAAACAAAAATGAAATTATCCCGTTTGTTATATAAATCCGATCTCTGGGCAGAATGTGTGATAAAACAATATAAAAAGGTGCACTTTTCCAAGGTTGAGACAGGCATCATCGACGAAATCAAAAAAGAAATGCTGCTTTAGTTTGGACAATCAGAGCGATTGGACAGCGAAAGAAGGGCGGCTAAAATAAGTCACGATGTAAATGTTGATGAATGTCGAAAACGAATAAGACCGAGAAAGACATGGCATGACCAATTCAACAAAAACTACAGAGGAACACGTCTAAAGTCGGAATAATTGTATGAATGGAATTGAAGTTTGTGTTCAAAGACTAATGTAGCATTTTATCCTCTCTGCCTAACTCCACGGGGAAACGGCGCGGGTCGATTGTTTTTTTGTTTATTTTTTCTTCAATAATTATATGGTGGCCTCTGTAGTGCAGTGGTCAAGACGCTTGACTCACGCGCGGAAGGTTCCGGGTTTGATTCCCGGTGAGAACACAAAATTTACAATGTGTTTTTTCTCAAGCCTGGGGATTCTGTGATGTAATTCACCACTGTAATTGGGCCTCCTGGCCTGTTGTGGTGCAAAAAAAATCAAATCAAATCAAAATTAATCAAATTAATTAAATCAAATTTACGAGTATTACTATTATAATATAAAAATTACTATTATAAAATATGATTAAATTTTGAAAATCCTGATTACTTTTTACTTTGTTTTTACTATAGGCATACTTTTTTTTATTTCTCACATCTTTTACTATGCTTTTATTTTGTGGTTTTTCTTTTTGCAATGTATTTTACCATATTTTATTTTAAATTTATGTAAATTGCCGTCTTTTCCTATGTTTCTTTCTTTGTATTTTGTTTTTTACTACGTATTTATGGGGTTTTAAAATATATTTTTTATTATGTATTTTACTATGTTTCTTACTAAGTATTTTCTATTTACTATATGTTTTCTATGTGTTTTCTTTTTATTTTGTGTTTTACTGTGTTTTTTACAAATGTTTTTGAACTTTGTATTTTACTTTGTTTTTCACTATGTCTTATTACATGATTTATTTTTCTATTTATTGATTACCGTTTTAAAACATATTTTTTTACTGGCTTAGAACTGAGTAAATAACCTTATTTAGATATTCAAAACAAATTCGTTTAAATATATAATTTTATGTTTATAATATGACAGTAACTAATTAAATAAAAATGAATAAATAATCACTCTATACTGCGATGCAATCACTCAAAATTATTATGTGTTTGTTATCTCAAAAAGAAAATTGTCATCACATACATTACATTGATAAAAATAAGTGAACAGCCAGTGATAACTTAGCTCTGTAGTGGCTAATCGTGTTTTATATTCCTAGAAAAGTTTCCGTGTCCGCCAAAAGTGGTGTGAGTTAAAGAAACTTAAGTCATTTGCTTAGTTGAAACAATGGGTAACTCAAAATCGTCTAAGACAATGGATTTGGGTAAAACACCCAAAAACGACCAACACAGTAAGCCTGTGACGATGAGCACTTTAGTTGACAAAAACAATGCACATAGCTCGCAAATAGAACCAAATGAAAGGTATGTTAGCGTTTAAATTAGTTAGTTTTTGTCCGAATACAGTTCTGTGCGTGAAATCTAACCAGACTTCTGAACGACTAAAAGCAAAAGAAAAATCCGTTTTGAAATTAAAAGTATTTAAAATATAAAGTATTCAAACCCAAACTAAAGAAGTATTTGATGAATCCTCCATCATTGTAACTATCATTCATTGATCAAATTTTGCTATTCTAACGATACGTATTTTTTGTTATTTTTTTAAAAATTATAAAGTATGTATGTAAATTGTTAAACTTACTCCATCTAAACAAGAGCGCCCTGCTCCAGTAGAGGGGTAGAAACATTATGTCTAAAATCTTAAAATATCAAATGTATCTGTATTTCAAAAATATATAATTGTACAACTTTTTTTGTTCAATAATTTAAAAAATATTTTTTCTTTTATTATTTTATTTTAAATTATTGAAGTTTTGTAAAACATTTTGTTTTTTTATTGAATGAATAACTTTATTGAATATTTAAAGCACTAATTTTCTTATAGGAAAACATATTTTTAAATATGTTACCTTATTGATTCTAATAATTAAATCTTTCATGATACATTCATTTAGGACATATTTCTATACAGAAAATGTGAACGTTTATATATTATATTGACCGTGTGAATTAAACCATTATAACAGCTGTTATGGTACAGGTGTCATTAGGTCGCTATTTAAATGTGCCAGTGTTATTTTTTTGGTTGCTACGGTAACCAGCCTAATTTTATTAACCTTCGTTTCCCAGTTTTTTTCTCATTAAGATTATTTGATATTGGCTCTGTATAACCTGTATTTATATTTATATGTTTTTGATATAAATTACCTAATAAGAACCGTATTCAATTATTGATTAGAGTTTTTATTTATTAAAAAAATAATAATAACTCGCTAAGCCTCTCTTCTAGAGGCCTGTCAGCAGGTGTGAAAGAGAGGATTTATAAAGAAGTTATGAATAATGCATCACAACACCCAGACCAATTGGGAAAAATCATTCTTGGAATTTTTCTTGCATTGGCGGAAATTGAACCCGCGACGTTAGTTTTAAAGTTGGCCATGGCTACGGCGCCTGAAATAAATTAAATAAATAAAAATATTTTTTTTTAAATATATTTATTTGCTAAGCATTTTCATTGCCGTCATGTTTTCTGTAACTAGTGTAAGTTTGAAAAAATGTATTTTTGCAGGAGGACCTGTTGTTAAGTAAATAACAGCAGTTGTCGATACTATCTATTCCTGGCCGATTACCTTTCTTTCCCATCCTTTTCTCGACCCATCTTTATGGTACCTACCTAACATCAAGATAGAAGAAATTCAAAATTGGAAGATTTGGATTTAGAACAAAAACAATACGACATTTTTCACTTCACATAAAATCTAATAAAAAATGGTTGGATTCGTCGCGCGTCGTTGAAAACATTATTACATTTTATAATGCATTTTGTCATCTTGTGCCCAATATTGAAGAATATTCTAATTTTATTAAAGGTAGGTATCCATTCCATGTTCCTATCCTTTTTCAAATATTTTCCTATCACAAAACTGAATGAAATTCGTTTTTCGTTTACAGTCCGCCTTTTCGTTAACACCTGTCATTGGCTAGTTCAAGTGACAACTTTACGCACTCTTTAACATGAAATTCTGCTTATAGCTGAATATCCTGGTAATTTTTTTTTTTTTTAATGTGTGTTTTCTTATGATTAACCTCAATATTCAGATTTTGGGGCCCATTTTCAAAGAGTTGTAAATTCCTCACTATTAGAAAATGGGAATCAAGTTGGGTTCGAACCTCGGATCTCTATTCTATTAGTCCGCAACACTCACCACAGGACTACTAGCTGATTTTATATGTGTTTAAATGTTGACACATTTTTAAATCAATCAATTTTATCACCATAAAAAACAGACAGTTAAAATTACATAGATTTTCAAGGTGGCTTTTTTCAATACGTGTCATCTTTTTTGGGTAACTCCGTATAAGTTAGATTCATTCCGACGTTTCGTCTACTTTTGCAGTGGTCATCTTCATAATTTTTTTACTCTGAAGACTTACTGATTTTTTTTCGTCCATCAGTTTCACGTATTTTCGTCATAAAATTAATTATCCTAACGTGAAAATCCCATAAGACACCATCACTGTCGTACGCCTCAAAATTGGTAGACATAGAAAAGTCGAAATTAGTTATACGTATACAAATATTTTCTTATAGTTACTAAAAAATATGTTCTTGGCAATTTTTCATTGCAGTTATTGTTTATTTAAAAAAAAAATAAAAAAAATATTTGCGTTCTTATGATTTACCCAAGTATTTAATTTTGAGGGCCGTTTTCAACGAGTTGTAAATAACTCACTATTAAAAATGGGAATCAAGTTGGGGTAGAGTAGGATTCGAACCACGGACCTTTGGTATGGACCAACGGGAGTCCGAGACACTAGCCACAAGACCACAACCCGGTTCAATTATCTTATACAACCTTCTTTTAGTTATTTAAATCATAAACAATGCATGCTTTTATTTGCATATGCGGATCGATGACCTGATTCCAATGAGCGTCAAGTTAGAACATTCCATAATATTTTATATTATTGCCTTAATAATACCATTTCTAAGTTTACAGAAAAATAAAAAGTAAATAATTAAAAAAAACAGAAAATTACAATAAACATAACATAATTTATAATTATTTTCAACTTAAGCGAATCTGTAAAAACAATGAAAAAATATTATATACCAAATACGAAACAACAATAAATTTATTGTTTTGAGAAAAACCATGAAACTGGCTTATCTTGATTCTAACAAAATACCCTTACAAATACTGATGAAAAATTGTGTTGTATTTTACGAAAATCTTCACCTTTGAGTGTTGCGTGTGGATAAAAATAATCAATATTCTTTGACTGCCTTTCAAAAAAATATCGTAAGCAAGTTCCTAATGAACACTACTACTACTACTACTACCATCGCGCCATTTCACCGTAAGGGTAGGCAAAGATAATGGACCGCCACCCACGTATAGACGTGGGGATAGCCTTACATATATTCCTAGCTTCTTTTACATTCATAGATCTTGTCATTCATGCCCTTCGGTTATGTCTGCTTTTGACATGAGAAGACTTAAGATTTTGGTTTATCTGATCATGACACGTCTTCATTGGTCGTCCTCATCTCACGTTACCGTTCATTTTCGCAATATTTACATTTTTTACCATTCTTTTGTCGTTCATAACCATTTCAGACCCTTTTTTAATCTTATCAATTATACTTGACTCTCGCCAATTACATCATTCGTAACCCTGTTTTGATTTGATTTGATTTCCATTGATTTCCCACACATTCGTCGAAGAGATCTTATTTCAACCACGTTCACTCGGTTTTTATCCTTCCTTGGCCAAATGGCCTTGGCAATGTTTGTATTATTTATTTTATACAGAATAATTTTCCCTCACTGGAGTGTCCCGTGCCGAGGGAAATATTTTTCAATAAGTAAAACATGTCTTAAATTAGTTATTTAACATAACAACAAAATTAAAACGTGATAAATTTACGTATCATCATTTTAAACATAATGAGCAATATAAACTAAAATAATCATAAGAAACATAACAAATTCATACAGACTTGTAGACCAAATTTCATAAACAAAACACAATTTTTTACTTATTCGGCTTGATCCACTCATCGATCCGTGCACAACCCACCATCACTTTCCATTTCTTTATGGGAATTTTATATTATAAGTACTTATTTATTGTTCTTATGGACAATGGAAGTAGATTGTACACTTTAACTGAGTAGTAGGTCAATCCTCTTTGACAGAAGGTTGTTATAATTTTTAATTGTTTTTGCAGCATCAGGGTGGAGTATCTAGTAACTCTTGTATTTATGAAATGAGTAATGGAAGGTAGAGAATAACGTTTGTGTGCGTACAGTAACAGATCTTTTACATAAAGTTGTTAAACAGATGTTACATTAAGACTTACGAATATACCGAGGGAGCTAGTTCCGATTGGGACTCTTAAGATAATTTTTTATAATGCTTTTTGTGCCATTACTATTTGTTTGATAAATGTGTCCTTAGCACATCTCCATTCAATTATTTTATATTCCAAAACTGATAAGTAAGTACCTGTATTTTAAAATATTCAAATAGGTGAGTGAAATTTCTATTTGGAAAAAAGAACGGTTTTTTTTAGATAAAAGTGAAATTTTCGTTTACAGTGGTATATAAGTACGGCGTCGATTTAGTGTAGTCATAACTTTATGGTTATCTTCATATAATATATATACGCTGCTTACTTGTTTCCAGGTCATTCAAGTTTTGTATTTCATGCGGTAAGGGTGGATCACTCTTTACAATACAATCAATATTTATTTATTTCTTTTGTGTGCTTTAAAATAATCAAGTGTTTGTTTTTAAATTCCATCTTTATTTTTTTGGGTTAATCATTTCCTATTGTGTTTTTTTTCACACCTAAAAAAACATAACTTCTTGTGTGCTATTTGGAATTAATTCAATGAGTCAAATTAATTTATTGAGTTTGTTTCACGGGTGTTCTAGCATTGGTTTCAAGTTCAAACTCCAAAAATATTGATCGTGCATTTTCCAGTGTGATTTAAATTTTTTCATTTGCGTTTATTATTTTTATCCATAAAACAATTGTTTTTCGTTTTGTCAATCTAGTCAAATTGCCAAATTATTAAATTCATTACCATATGATATAAAATAAACTTTTGTGCTTCATAAAACAAGGCAATTTCAAAAACATACTGCTCAACAAAAACAAATATGTACATACCCACAACCTTTGCGTTATAATGAATGAATTAATTAATTCGTTTTTTACTGAATTTATTCATTTAAGAATGGTTGGTCCTTAAATTGCAACTTTTATAAATAGTGCAAGTCAATCGTAAAGTGTGATTCAGATTTCACGCATAATTTTTTTGTGCCAATTAATTGTTGATTTATTTTTTTAAAAAATTTCTGAAACGTGTTTTCAATGACTATTCTATTTATATTTTATAAAAAAAACATTAGTGTAAATTATGCTTCAGGTCTTACATGGCATATTGAGTTTTCTGAAATAATTTCAAAGGGATTTTAAAATCAGTTTATATCACGTTTCTCTGTTGCCCCGTAAATCGGTGTTATTTCTGACCCTTCAATATCGGAGTTCATAGGTGCGCATTTATATATACGCTGATTGAAGATTACTTTTATTTAGTACACAAATAAAGGAAAATACCAAAGCGTCAGTTTTATAGAATACCTGATTGTTTAAAATTACTGTTTTTATTTTTACGCCAATCAATTATAGTGAACATATATATCTTTTCTAATCTCAAATTAGTCACTGATTAAAAATAGCTTGTTACTGATAAAAAAAAAATACGCAAAAGGAAGTGGTTAATATTATTTACGTACTTGCCACTTCCTGAAAATAAGGAATTCCTTAAACAACGGTAATCGAGCAAATGGCTTTTTTAAATTTTTGATACAACTTGTATTTACCTTCAATTTTCAGTAAAACTTTGCAATTTATTATAGAAATAAAAGACAAGTGGTGCATTTATTCACAAAGTTTTACTATCCAAGTAACCGGTTTAAAAAATAAAATTCAAAATTATTTTTTTGAGTTTTAACTGTGTTAAATAGTTTTTTAATTTAAAAAATTCAATCTAAGTAAAATAAATGAAAAAATACTTTTTTAAACAGATATTATTGATTTTTCTACCAACCGGTGTCAAAGATACACAAGTTTCTTTTTAAAGGTATAATTAATTAACTAATCATATCGTATTTTCTTTTGACAGTGTTCACTAAATAATATTAAATCTAAGCCAATCGAGCTAATACGTCAAGTCTTATTATCCATATGTTCAGATTAAATATTCAGTAACCACTCAAAATAAAAAATTAAATATATAAAATTCATTACTTAATTATACCTTGATAAATAAGCTTATGTAGCTTTGAAATGGGTCAATAAAAAAATGTGGTTTTATATTAAACCACAAAATGGGTGCTTCAAATATTTTTAAAAATGTTATATAATTCAATTCTACTACGATTTCAAATTAAGTAAATCTTTAACATGGCTGTTTTTGTATAAATACATTTTATTTAATAATAAACATACGAGTCTCGAAGATGTCGCAAAACCGATCATTGGTCATTCCAAATTTGTGGATTTAGGTATTACTTAACTTTTATTTCTATCATAAATTACATTAAGCTTCCAGCAACAATTTTAACAAAGAAACTTTAAACGTTTTGTATAATCTTGCGCTTTCAACTAATATTGTTTGATTAAAAATATAGTATCGAAAGGCAACAATTTAAGTTTTCTATTTATTTTATTTGTTACAAAATATTATGTTTTATTAAATAATGTTTTATTTGAAATTTAGTATTATGAGATAAGAAGTGTGAAAAAAATTCAAACTGGGTCAGTGTATGGATACAGCGGCAGAAGCCAAACAACAACTGGCCAATCAAAAGTTAGATTCTTCTATCAACAC
The DNA here is from genome assembly GCF_059751315.1 of Micrasema longulum. Taxonomy (NCBI): domain Eukaryota; kingdom Metazoa; phylum Arthropoda; class Insecta; order Trichoptera; family Brachycentridae; genus Micrasema; species Micrasema longulum. Next base: position 72,256 of record NW_028279670.1, read on the forward strand.
CTAATTAAAATCCCTGCACTTTACGTTTTTAAGTAACCACACACAAAGTTGCCATTTTATATTCTGTATGAGTATGGATCACCTTTTAATTTTGTATTGTTTATAAAAAAAAATCCTCACTTTGACAATAAATTATCATTTCTTGGCCGTTTCCTAATGGTACTCGTATTTATGTCGATAAAAATATTTACGTATTTTTTACCGAATACTTTCATTTTTCTAAGCCATTCTTTAAAAGTCGTTCATAACTTTTATAGATATATTTATTTATTTATACAAAATTCCCACATTGCACATTTAATAATTTTCACATCCCGACTAGCTTGAAAGTTCCGTATTGAGTCAGGACTCTGATAAACTAATATAACACACACACATAATTTTGTGGCTCCAAGAGTGTTTAATTTCCTAGATAAACATATTAAGTTCTCCAAAACTCAGGCCATTTTTACGAGAAGCGTACGGGTTTGGATTTTGCCAAACTGAAGAGATCATTGCAGAAAACTGCTGCGTGACATTGCATATATTTATGTACTTGCGTTTACATATAACAACAAAGATGAAAGACTCTTTATAGAAAGGAATATAGAATACTAGGCATCCACAGGGCTAATAACCTGTCATTGGCTGGTTTAAGTGTCCACTTTACACATTGGGTAACATTTACCATTTTGCCTATATTTAAACATTTATATTCATTCGATTCTTTCATCTGTTGGCATTTGTGAAGTTGCAGAGCTGAAACCTTTATTATTGCGGGTGAGATTCTTATGATTGCACCTACACCTACATATTAGGCTACGCCTGAAAATATTTTTCAATTGTTATAATTCTTCTAAGACCAGGTGGATTTATCAAACAAACAAACTCAAAAAATTGTTACTATTAAGCGTGTTGTTCAGATGTTTTTTAAAGTTAACGTTTAACTTGATTTTATTTTATTTTTAGTATTCTTACATAATATGCATGCTTCCACTTTCCATTATATTGTATCCCAACTTAACACAGGACTCTTGGCCTCGTGGAGTTGAGGAAACGTTATTATTTTTTTCTTTGTATGAATAAACAAATAAAATATACAAAAACATAAATAAAGTTAACACACATCAAAATATTATAAAAATTATATTTTTCATAATACATGGCTTAAAAAAAATTACATAATGTATCTGAAATTTGTAATTCAATTCTTTTATAATTTCGTAATTCAATTCAAGCATCAATATAGGCATAAAATCGGGTTGTGGTCCTGTGGCTAGTGTCTCGGACTCACGGACCAAAGGTCCGTGGTTCGAATCCCACTCTACCCCAACTCGATTCCCATTTTCTCAAAGTGAGTTATTTACAACTCGTTGAAAATGGCCCTCAAAATGAAATGTTTGGGTAAATCATAAGAACGCTAATATTTCTTTTTATAAAAAAAAAATATAAGAGGAAGATAGAGCGTCTTATTTTAGAAATTATTTATGTTTGTATATTGTTAATAAGTTAGGTTTAACTCGGTGTTCAAATTTTATTTGCACAACTATCTAAAAATAAGTGCGTTAAAATAATTAATTTAATTGATAAGTTTATTGCTTGTTATAGCAACGCCGCAGCAAAGGTAGCAGCAAGCAAGATGCCCATCGACCTTTACTATGTTCCACCATCAGCCCCTTGCAGAGCTGTACTCCTGGGAGCCAAGGTCATCGGACTGGACCTCAACTTGAAGATTTGCAATATCATGGAAGGTGACAATATGAAGCAAGAATTTCTGAAGGTCAGTTAGAAATATAAAAAAAGTAAATAAATTGTTGTAAAAACATTACTTATTTGCTAGAAAAAAAAATATTACAAAAATTACAGTTTATGAAATACTTATTTTGGATTTATTTTTGTTTAACCTACGATTTTTACGGTAAAGTTTTAATTAATAAACTTATGATAATATAACTTAGAAGAGAAGCGCCAATAAGAATATGGTTAATTGAACTATCGTGATCATCAAACCCTAATCTACACCCACTGGTACATAAGATACTGAATTGGAAAAGATCAGTCTTCCGCTTCAGGTGCCAACCCAAGGACAGTGAAAATATATTTCATTTTAAAACCACCTTATAAACAAACAGTTTATGTTTAACCTCCGAGAAATTGAACCCAGAACCTCAACTATGATAGGTTAACACGCCAAAAACTACCTGACGAAGCGAAGCTTTTTCCACGCGATTTCCGTTTTCAGGATTTTTACGCAGAAGTGGCCATCGATTCTAAAACACCCGTTAAAGATTCTGGGCCCCTATTACAATGGTAAATTAACAAAATTATCTTCGACTGAAATTCGAATTTTACGTAGTAGATAAACATTAAGATAAATGATAACCTCCCATTGTAATCGCGGCGCTGGTGTAGTCACATACAGAACTGTTTTTTTTCATCCGTCCGGGCACATATATTATGACACATCAGTGTAAATAATTAACATGTTCAATCACTTATTTTAGTATTGGAGCATTGTGTATTCCTTCATCATCTTCCTTCAATCCTTCCCTGTGAAATGTCTTGTAAAATGTTTTTTTGTTTTTCGCCTCCCCTCATATGCCCAAATTATTCAAGTTTTCTTTTTTTATGGTCTTCAGTACTTCTTTATCTTTTTTTATCGGCTCTGTCCACCCAGGAGATTTTTAATATTCTCCTGTAGCATTACATTCCAAAGGCTTTTATCTTTTTTGTAGTGGTATGGGTGAGAAAATTCACGTTTTGACGCCGTAAAAAAGTACTGAGAAGACGTAACATCGTACAATGCGCATTCGGAGATCTAAATTGAAGTTTCTACGGCAAAGGATCTCACGCAACCTGAAAAAGCAGTCTCGCGCCATCTCTATTCTGACTTTGATCTCTTGTAAGTGATCCTATTTTTCAGTCAGTCAGAAATCTGATTTTTCATAGTAATGGACTTGCTTAATAAGCTGCGTTTTAATTTTTAAACCCGTTTAAAAAATATATTTACTTTTGTTTGAATTCAGATAACATAGTGGCAACTTAAAGTTGGTCTAATTCTGCAATCAAATGTTCCACCAGTCACAATGAAATGCCGCTTCTGGGGAAGCTTTATTAAAACACTGTTAATTATGGTTTTAAATTGAACAAATAAATCAACTAATTAAAAATAACAGAGAGCAGAAAAGTACAATCGCAATATTTGAATAGTAAAATCAATAAATGTTAATTAAATTGATTGCGATTTACGATTAAAATAGGGGCTTTAAATTTACAGCGATGTATGTTTTTAGACAAGTAACATCATCATCAAACTCTTATCTATACACGATGGTGCATAAAGCCTTGGATTGTTAAATAAAATGAAGCGTATCTTGAGCATCTATTAAAGGCATGGTGATCAGTCTCACGCTTCAGGTGCCTTTTTCCACATACCGTTTTAAAGAACATGAGTATTCCCATCGGTTTCATCATCATCATAAGCTCGACAGCTCTGGGTAAGCCTTGGATTAATCCAGGAGTCTCCTCCTCTCTGCTCTTTGCCGGTCTGCTGCCCTTCTTCTCCCATTCTCCACTTCCAACATTGTCATATCCGCGCTGATGCAATCCATCTATCGCATTTTAGGCCTGCACGAAGACGTCGTCCGTGTGGCACAGAGACAGTAAGGCGTTTTATAGGGTTTTCGTCATCCAATCTAATTATATGGCCAGCCCACCTCAAGCGTCCCATCTTGACGGAGTTGATTACATCGGGCGCTCGGTAGATATCGTAAAGCTCTCTATTGCGGATTTATATTCTTTTAACTTATTACGGAAACAAAAAAAAATGCCTGTGATAATGATAGGATTAAGTGCATTTCTGTAGATTATAGGGCGTTTGCTGAACAGTATTACCTCATCTTTAACTCTTAAAAGGCTGTGGTAAAAAAAATCTTTACGCGCAGTGATCTAACATCGTGTTACATAAAGTTTAAGTAGGAAGATTCTTAATTTCTACGATAAAAACAATAAAAACGCAATAAATATGAATCAACTCTCTGTTATTTTATCACGCCGTGTGGATTATTTTCATGGTGTAAAATAGGCTTATCTCGCAGTGAGCTCGTGGTTTACACGTGTATAGCAGTCCAGTCCGTGAATGTTATTTTCAGATTTTTCTAGTGCATATGGATTGATTATTGTTGAATACATAATGAAAATAATATTAGAATGTTAAGGAAATTGTAATATTTTTTAAATTTATTTACAGTTAAACCCACTTCATACGATTCCTGTGATGGATGATAACGGTTTCGTTATAATTGAAAGGTAAGTTGTCAATATTTAATATATTAATCAAAATGAAATCAAAATGATTTTTGAATTACCTTAGATTACCGTAAATTAACCGTAGGTAAACTGAGGTTATGAAATATCGCCTGATAATCAATGTCTCTTTTTATTTCATTAAAATTATATATGTGTCTTGTTTAGTGATCTAATTTAATAGCATATCTCTTAAATGAACGTTTTATATATTTTTCTCAGGGTACTCGATATTTTATCATTTTCGTAGATCCTGATAGACAATTAATTTAATTTAAATTGTCTAATACACCGAAATATGTGATGTAATATATTTTTTCTTAGGTGTTAAGCTTAATTAAAAGATTATAAAAAATAATAGTAATTGCTGAGATATAAATTAATTAAGTGCAATTCTGAACACCGGTTACATTACCGGAAAGGGCGGATTAATGACGTCATCCACCACTACATAACGGCCATTAGATGATAGAACCGCACTCGGAAACCATAGCTTTAAGTAACATCTCTGTTGCACAACTGTATCTAGAAACTATAAAAAGCTATTGATATACGCTGTTATACTTCTTTCCTTTTTTTTTTTTTTCAAAAGGAAAATAAATATTTGCGTTCTTATGATTTACCCAAATATTTAATTTTGAGGGCCATTTTCAACGAGTTGTAAATAACTCACTATTAGAAAATGGGAATCAAGTTGGGGCAGAGTGGGATTCGAACCACAGACCTTTGGTCTGTGAGTCCGAGACACTAGTCACAGGACCACAACCCGATTATTTAGCGATATTATGTATTGTATCAAATATTAACCAGACATTGTGCAATATAATAATTTAAAGAACATAATTAACTGTCTTGTTTTTTTTAACTTACTACAATCCAAAAAAATAACTTCTTTTTATTATAATAGAAAACTTATAAAGCGCCATTTTCGTTTTATTTATTTATCATATTTACGGCCTAAGCCAATTACAACAGTTACATAAAGAAACATAAATACAAGAAACTGAACAAAAAGAACACAAAATTATTTAGCAAAGGCAAACAAGAGCAAAACAATAATGGTATAAAATATATTCATAAACACGAAAGACATAAGACTTTGAGCTAAACCATGCCAATCCAACTTCATCGCACACTGTTTTAAACGCGAAAAGATCTACGAAAACCCGGAAGATCTATTCCATAGAATTCCAAGTCGTGTGATGAACTGACTAATCTATACATTCTGGACATTGGGACATAAAAACAAAAATTGATCTTAGAAGATTTAATAAATAGCAGATTTTGACTCCTGGTGACATGGTTGGGAACATGAAAAGAAATTGATTGCAGCAGAGATGGGACATCACTTATAGCATTAAGTATTTTAAAAATGCATATGAGGTCCATCTCAGTTCTACGTTTCTCCAATGAAGACAGATTTAGAGATTGCTCTATTTCAAAAAAGAAATAATAACCCTTTTGTAATCCGAGCAACCAAGCCACTTTTCTTAAAAAATGGTGTTGGACAGACTCGATATGGTCAATATAAATCCTGTAGAATAGAGACTAAATAGAATAAGCGTATTCTTGAAGTTTTGATGGTATTAATATTTTTGATATAATACTTCAAGGGCGCTTTACAAAGTGAGTATATAAAGAAATAAGTTTTTTTAAATAAATTAAACAACTTTATTTTTAACCACTAATTTTTAATTTATTTTTTTTTCCACCGACCGGTTTCAAAGCAAACAAGCTTCCTCGTCATAATAAGAAAAAATAATTAATAACTAAATAAACAATATTTCTTTTAGTTCTCTCCTGTCTAGCTTCGAAAATATTGACATCAAATTACCACCCTTGTAAGGAAAATAGTACTTGATTTATTGGGTCCACGTGAAGTATTTAGTGAACACGATAAAAATTAAACAGGAATTAATTAATTAGTTACGTAAACCTTGACGAAAAAGCTTGTTTGCTTTGAAACCGGCAGGTGGAATTTTTTTTTTTTAATTAGTGGTTAAAAATAAAGTTGTTCTAATTATTTTATTATAATGAATAACCATAAAGTTAGTGCTTCAAATATAAACTTTAAATAAATTTAATTTTAACTTTTTAAATTTGTAATTTAAGAAAAACATTGCACTTTGTAAATTGCTAAGGATTTATCCAAATGTTTTAGAGAACAAGTGGGTTTTAAGTTTTTTCCAAAGCATCACTCTTACAGTTTCGCATTTCTGTTGGGAGAGCATTCTCAGCAGTAAGGCCTACGATCGCAAATGAGCTTTCACCGAATTTAGTGCGCTGTTTGCGTAGAGGTTTAATGACTTTTCCTCTCAACGTAGATGTAGCTGATCTAAGCGTAAGACGTCTGTCAGCAAATTCATCTGGAATGCAGAGTTCTCTTAGATATTCTGGAGCAGAGTTGTGCAATGACTTATACATAGACAACAGAGTTTGTATTTCGCCCTCTGTGGAAAACGTAGCTAGTGTAATTTTCGAAGTAGTAAAGTGATATGACTGCAATTAGATATTCCAAAAATAAGTCTCGCTGCGGCATTCAATACAGACTGTAGGCGAGTCATTTTATTCATTGGTAGATCTACAAAGCAATTACAATAATGGACTCTAGATACTACAAACGCATTTATTAATTGACGGGTGGCATCAACTGGCAAATTTTTGCGGATGCATCTAATCTGTCTCACCTGGTAAAAGCATGAACTTATCGATCTTCTAATTTTTGCTATTTTAATTTACTTGTCTAAGTTACATCACGAGTTCTCTTTATATTTGCAGCGAACTGTAAAGGATTTTAATTCCATCACTACCCTCATCGTTCTATTTACTGCCTTAGTTAGAAGTAATTTAGAATTCAGTTCAACAATTTGGTCACCCTATTACAATTTTCATATTTTTAAGTTAGAAAGAGTATAACGTAAATTCCTTAAATTTATCAAAAACGAACTTAATATACCCACTGAAAATATTGATTACGGAAATTTATTATGTACACTAAATATGTCAACTTTTTGTAAAATAAGCATTATAAATGATTTATTTAATTTATATAAAATAGCAAATGGCGTATTGGACGTCCTGGAATTAACTAGTGTTATCAGCTTAAAAGTACCTGTTCGAAATACTCGGTAGCTAACGTTATTTTTCTAATCTCCCGGTAGTCATGATTATCATTACAATTCACCAATACCTAGACTACACCGGCTAGGTAACGAGTATGGTAAAGTTGATATATTTTGTCTGTCTATATAAATATAGGTTAAGTATTCAAAAGGCTATAAATTAATTTGTGTAAAATTTCTTAATATTGTTCTTTATTTACTATTTTTTTATTCTCATGTATCTCTATAATAATGTATAAACTTATATGTATAAATATATGCATACGCATGTGTATGCTTTCATATGTAAATTTATCAAATACTTTTCTATGTCCCCATATACCTATGTTGGTACATTTCTTTATTTTTACTTATTATTGTATCATTTAGTGTTTCTTATTTTATCTTTAATTTTTACTAAATTTACATACTAATGTGCCCGTAGGGCGTGTAAATTAATAAATAAATATAGACATCGCAGTAAAAAAATCATTTTTGGACTTTCAAAATGTTATAACTCTTTTTTTCTTTTTCAGTCGTGCTATTTTGGCTTACATGGCAAACCAATATGGAAAGGACGATACTCTTTACCCTAAGGATCCTCAATCCCGAGCTCTTGTAGATCAAAGGATGCTCTTCGACATTGGAACACTGTACCAGCGAGTTATTGATTATTACGTAAGTTAGCAAAGATAGCAAACGGATGGACGTTGAAATCGACATGATCGTAGATCAACGACGCATGTGATTTTTTTCAACTTAACATGAGAATGGTTTTATTTTTTTTGACGCTTTGTGTCACAACCATAGAATTAAGAATAGTCCAGAAGAAGAGTAGAATCATATTTGAATACATCGGACTGTGTCAATAATTCCCCTACTTAGACACTCTTTCACCGCGCACATACGTTAAGTCGCCGGGTACTGTTGATTGATGGGGAAAAAAAAATCACAACACAAATGTAAGGTAAAAAAAAAAGCAATCTGTTAATTTAAATTTTATTGTGCACGCGAAAACATTGATTGACACAACATATTAGATAAATAAAGGGTCATTTAATAAGAGTAATTGAATTCATGAACTTTGAACTTAAAATATAAAACAAATTTTATTTGACACAAAACGTATACTTTTATATCATGCTAAATAATATTTGATGTTTTAAATATAATGTCGTTCAAATGTCCACCACGGCGTTTTAAATCCGAGATTCAATTTTTATTAATTCTCTCATTACATGAGCAAAGTAGGGTAAAAAAATTTACTACCCCGGCAACACTAACGAAATTTTCATTTTGTTTTTTCGGCAATCTGACAGATGGAAAAATAATTTAATTTTTCAGTTATGCATTTGTTATATCCACATTCATTAGCTAATTACACATGAAATGTGATTGCATCCTGTTTCTTTAAGATCCTAGCAGTATTTCAACACTTCAAAAGGACACAACACTGCATGGTTAAATTCGAATCAGGTGTTGCGTACTGAGCGACGTCTACAAAGAAACTAATTAGTCAAAGCGTAAACCTACTCATTTATGAGTAGTTGAGTCGCCTTCTGTTTGATGTGCTTATGCGGTTTCTGGACTATTGTTAATTCTATGGTCACAACTTAATATGTACAAAAGTATATTTATAAGTTAGTTATATTCATATCCATACTAATATTATGAATGTAAAAGTGTTTTCGTTTGTTTCTTTGTGTTTCCTACACGTCTCAACGAAGCGACCATATAACGATATTATTTTTAACCCATTTAAAAAAAAAAAAATACTTCCAAAATAAATAAAATCATTTGAAAATGAGTAGGTGGTATGGTGTGATGTCAAGAAAAATCAAATTCAAATTCAAAAATATTTTTAGTTTGACCAAATTTTTGAAAACAAGGACTGGATTGAACTTCCTGGGGAGCTGTTAATATTAACACATTACAACAGAGAAGGTAATATAGAAGTCTAGGAGTCTACAGGGCTAATGACCTGTCATTGGCTGGTTTAAGTGGCCACTTTTCACACTGTGTAACATTCACCATTCTGCCCGTATTTGAACATACATATTCCTTCAATTCTTTTATCTGTTGATGTTTGTGAAGTTAAAGAGCTAGAACCTTTATTTATGCGGGTGAGATTCATTTGAATGAATTATTTACTCAAAACAGGGCCCTCGGCCTCATAGAGATTGGGATGCGTTATAACTAAAAAAAAAAAAAAAATTGTATGTATGTTTTATTTTAAAAAAACTAATAAATTAAATAAAAAACAATACATGCATAATAAAATTTAGTTAAAAAAATATTTTGTTCATTAAATTTTGTGAGATAAAAAACATCAACCAAGTTATGCAGAAAGCAGCCAGCCATTAAAGTTGGGAAATAATAGCACCTTTGTGAAAATAGTGAAGAATCAAATGTACAGAACACTTGGAATGTTTTTGACTTTGACAAATGATAAACAATGAAGACATTAGTTTTTTTTTATATTACAAAGAAGAATTCAATTATGTTTTGGACCATTTTTAATAAATTTAAAGAACCGTAAGATCTTTCAAGTGCTGTGGGTGGTTATTTGCAAATTGAGAAATGCCGTTTTTGTGATCGACGCCATTTTCAGAAGGTGCTTATTACAGTTTTTGTGTGAAAACGCCCTGGCTGTTTTTAGCAAAACATAAAATTAACCTTTACTGCACCGATAACACCAATATTTTTTTTTATTTTTACTGTGGACTGGTTGCTTTCTGCATAACTACATAAAGTTTTCATTGTATTTAACACTTTTCAAGTCAGAATAATTAAATTTTATGCTGACTTAGTGGATATTTGTTGTTGTAATTAATTTAGATAAAAAACTTAACATAGCATTAACTTACTTTAATCATTAAACCTAAAATTAGTCTTAACTTATTCGTATAAAATGTGGACTACATATAAATCTTTTTTTTTAGCTATCGTTTATATTCCATGGTACCGTTCAGACTCCCGAAAACTTAAAAAAGCTTCAGGAAGCTGTTGGTTGGTTGAACATTTTTTTGGATGGACAGAAATTCGTGGCCGGAAATCATCTTACCATTGCTGACATTACATTGGTTGTCACCATTTCTAACATTGACGTAAGTGCCTTCCTCAGTAAAAAAAAATAAATTATTAACTGCAAAAAAATATGCAGTCTTTAAGAAATTTTATTCTTCATACAAAGTCAATGTCTCGATGCCCGATATTCATTGAACTATGCCCAAATAAGAAGGGTGTTGGGTAAATGCTGAAAGTATCTAGACATGTAACGGTAATTAGAATCTAAATCTAATGGTAAAAAATAAGGGGTACTGTTCAATTGTACGCCGATGATACTTTTATTTTTAATCATAATCGTAACCTGAAAAAACTTGAAAACATAATAGAGACAGATTTCAATAGTCTAGCTGACTGGATGAGATTAAATAAATTAAGTTTAAATGTTAAAGAAACATGTAACATGATTTTTGGGAACAAACAGGACTTAAATATCAATATTTCTCTCGGAACTAGCTATATTGAAAAGACCAATGTAACTAAATACTTGGGACTATTTATTGACTCCAAACTTTCATGGAGCTTCAAATTTGAGCATGTAAAATAGAAAATAGCAACTGGCGTATTGCATAGACTTCGAGGTTTGCTTCCTCATTCCGTTTTGTTTGCCGTCTACTACGCTTTGATTCATTCTCACCTATCTTATTTATCATGCATATGGGATTTTGCCAGCGAAAATCTGATCTCGGAAATACAAGTTTTTCAGAACAGAGCTCTAAGAAACATTCTTAGACTTAAACGGGATTCCCATGTCAAGGATATCTACCGACAAACAAAGATACTTCCTTTCAAAGTAATGCCACTGCATGAAATAACCAATACTATTTTAAATATCATCAACTTTTCTGCTCACTCAAATTTAAAATACACATTTGGTCATAATATTCATAATTACAATACGCGTTATTCAGGGAATCTTCATGTGTCTAAGTTTCACTCAACAAAGTTTGGCAGTAGTTCCTTGGAAAATATTAGCTATTCCGAATATAATAAACTGTCTGATGAGGTAAGACCCGAAAAACTGAAAAAAAAATCCAGAAGTGTCGCAATTAAAAAATATTTCTTAAATTTTTTTGATAGTGACAATTATTAATGTAGTTTATTTAAGATGGTGTTTTATGTTTTTTATACAATAATGGTTTCTTTTATTTCGGATGTATTAATTTGTATGATATTATGTATTGTCAAAAAAATGTTTTTTCTTATGTACGGTCCCAAATGAGTTCTAATAACTCCTGGGAATATAATATGTAATTTTTGTATTAAATGTTTTATAAATAAGAAAAAAAATCTACAAAATAAATATCTGGATTATTGTACCTATATGTTATAATACATTATAATACACACACAATAAATTCGGTGTTTTAAGGCCAGACTGTGAAACTTCAGAGAAACATTCCTTATGTTAAACTATTTTTAAAATCATAACAATTTTTTCTTAGCGGCCTTGTTTTTTTTAATGAAAAAAATTAGTTAATATAAATTGCAAAGCGCACACAATCCTTAATGTCACGGATTGCATTTCTTCTACAAACCCCTACTCCTCCCCTACCCGGTTCGTTTCTTGGTCTGCATCCAGTGCGTATCGCTTCATTGGTCAAATACGTTTTTAATCACATTTTTTTTAATGAGCGATTTTCAAAAAAAAAAAGAAAATATTTTTTAAAGTACGTCATAAAAAAATGTCCTCTGAAGTTTCGCAGTATGGCACTGGAAAACCGTGTATAAGCGTAAAATGAGACGTGAATGCTTCACCTATTTAGCATTTTTTTTTTTATTGTGGCCGTTTTTGAAAATGGTTATTAATAATGCTAATTACACTGGTTGACCATGATTTTGTTACAGGGAGTTTTCTCGCTGATTTTTTTTGTAATTTCGCCCGCTGAATCCAAACATGCCATCGCAATTCATCAAACCACATCCATATTTTTTGTAATATTATATTTTACTCCTTAATTAGAATATCTTTTTCGTCATATTAATTTTTGAGATTTCTAATTTTTGCAGCCTTTTTCCTTCCTGTGCATTTTTTTTCGCATAAGAGGGTTTTAGTCTAAATAAATCTGGTTTTGGGCAATAACAGACCGACTTGACGTTTTCAGACCGTAAATTATTGCAGAGTTTTAAGATTGCTAGAGAATGACGAGCGTAATGTTCTGAAATGTTTACTTTGAGTCATTAACTCTAATCTTGTAATATTTTTTCAGAAAATACTTTGAAATGAACTGGTATAAAAACAGGTCGTTTTGACACATTTTCACAAGACAGTGTTAATATTATAATTTACTGTATTTCTCAATATTGTTTTAGGTTTTCGGATTCGACTTGAAATCTTATCCCAATGTTTCTGCTTGGTATGCAAGAACAAAGGACGCTCTCGCACCACACGGATATGAAGAAATCAACCAAGCTGGCGCTAACATCATAGCGGGTTTCTATAAAAATAAAAAGGAATCGAGTTAGACAAAGAGTCGAAATATAAATTGTTAACATGGGGAAACGTTAAAATTGATTCATGTATTTTGAGAATAAAACAAGTAAATTCTAATCATGTTGAAAGATTAAAAAATATTAGAATTTTTATTCGATATTATCGAAGTCTTGTTAAAATGACTATATTTTAAAACTGTATTAATTTCTATAATTTTATTTTAATTAATTATAATAAATGATTTATGTTTTTTTTTTTTGTTATTACAATTCTTTTAATTTTAATTTTAATTAAAAATATTTTATACAAACCTAATTTTATATGATATTCCTAAGGAGTTTTTGAAAAAAAAAACTCATTTAGGAACATGCGGATAACAATATTCATTTGGATACGTTTTTAAATTTTAAATTTTAACATTATTCACAAAGGCAAAATAAAAATTATGATATATTACAAATTAAAAGGGTGTAAAAAAGTTTCAAAAAACTATAAAATAAACATAAAACAAGGTATGGAAATGAATTAAAAATGATATATACCTACATTATATTTTAACATAAGATTTTCTCGTGGTTATTGTTATATTTTATTTAGAGATTTTTTGTTTCTTTTTTACTTTTTGTTTTTTGTATTGTATGTTCCCTAAATGTTTTAGTTTTAATTATTCTATTATTTCAAACTATGTAATACATGTTTATTGCTGTGATTATTTCTGTACACATTTATTTTTTGTAAAAGGTTCTCTGAACCGTTGATGTATAAATAAATAAATAATACAATCTATAAAAGAAAAAAAAAAGAAAAAAATATATAATTATAAACTTAGTTGTAATTTTCTAATGTTAAAATTTACTTTCCAAAAAAGAGACAAGCTCTTGTGCTTGAAAAATTACTTAAAGTGTTATATTTATTTAGTAATTGAAAGTCATATAGTTTCGAATATACATAAAAAACATGTTTTTTTTTATTTATTCGAAACATAATCGTAAAATTATATTTAATTTAATCAAAATAAGAAAAATTAAACAATTAAAGACCACATGTACGTTTTTTAGATTGATAAATAACACCACCTCCATCGTTTATTTATATGATTCGTTTCTGCTAATGTTTTAAATTCAAATGTGAGCAATGCAGTTTTAATATTTGTAAAAAAAAATTTTTGAAAAACCAAATAATTACGAGAATACTATGTAACACTTTAGATTTACAAACATACAAACTTAATACCAGCAGTTATGACAAACTTGTTATTTGTTAATTAACGCTGATTATTTAAAGGAGGAATTCAGAAATGAAAAAATACCATTAAAATTTTATAATGATTAAAAATACAAACTAATTTAAGTCACGTTACACAAAATATGTTAAATTTGTAAGCACAATGATCACAAATAAAGTCAATTTCACTAGTAATGTATTGTTTTATTTTATATTTTTGACTTCATACCATCTCAAACAGCATTAATATATCTTCAGGTGTACCACAGGGTGCTTGCCTTGCTCATTTGCTATTTAATCTGTTCATCAATGATCTAAAAAATGTTTTTCTTACTTCATCAATTTGGCTGTTTGCTGACGACACTAAAATTCTCAAACAGATTGACAGCCCTTCCGATTGTTCACTATTACAATCTGATTCACTGTCCTCTAGCACCTGGTGCTCATTCTTCAATCTACATCATTAAGCAAGTGCAAGGTTATGAGATTTTTTCGTCTGGAAAATACAATCATGTACGACTACTCACTGAACGATGAAATAAAATCATCTGTGTCTAGTAAACGAGATTTAGATAATATACTTGACACGAAACATTCTTTCACAATTCATATTGAACATGTTATCTATAAATCCTTAAAACTAGTTGGATTTATTAACAGAAGCACAACTGACTTTAAAAATACCAAAACCCTTTTGAACTCTATCATGTTCCCTAGTTCGCCCGCACCTAGAGTATTCTTCTGTTATCCAGTCTCGGATTATGATGTTAACATCAAAAATATGGAATCAGTTCAACATTGATTTTTAAGAAAGATCGGCTGGAGGTTGGGCTTATCCAGAGACGTATAATGAGTTAGAAACTACCTTAAATATATCTTCTCTTCAAGACCGTCGAAGTAAATCCGACCTTCTAGTCCTATTCAAAATTCTCAACTCACTCTTTGATGCGCCTGAATACTGAGCTCAATAAAATTAAATGGATAAATATTTTTATGCACAACTTAAAAAAACAGAAATTAAAAAATAGGTCCCTAGAAAAAAAAGTCATGTTAGGCATTGATAATTGTGACGTCAAGATTCGTGACTATGTTCTATAAAAATTTTAACAGTTATAAAAACAGTTCAAAATTAGCACGAATTGTGGATTATTAGGGGCGTGGCCACCGCATTGACTGTTTTTGCGGGAATTCAAAGGATACTTTTTTTACTCGGCAGAATTTCATGGACCCTTTTACTTTAAAATTGTAAAAAATGTGATATTTCCTTATTATTAGCCCGAATACTAATTGTTCCAGAACTTTTGTTATCTTTGGTCGGTATTTTTATACTATAGCCTTATTTGTTCATACAAATTTATCCACCGACAATTATTTACTCTACGGATAAATTATAACGTGGGTCGATATATATTATTTAAATAAACCAGCTGCTTAAATTTAGATTACTTTCGTTTTCATTGCAGCCCACTCAAAGCGACGTAATGTATTTATTGGTAGCATAAAAGATTGTTTTTTCTTTGATTCCTAATAAATTATTTTAACCTAAATTTTTTGCAACTTTTAGATAGGCATACATTCTCTATTGATATAAAAAATATTTTTTTCTTTATTCGGATAACCAACAGCTTTATTTTTATGTATGAAAAACAAAAAAAATACAAATACGCCAATTACAGGTTTACAGCACCGCAGTAAGTTAAAATATATTCTCAAAGCTAGCATTTACTGAGTTACAATAAATAGACAAGTTATTTCTTTACTATTTCCATTTAAGATATTGAAATTATCTGGTTTTATCTTAACAATTTCGACAAACAAAAGATACAGCAAATCACGATTAATGTAAAAGTACCTATTTATGCGAGAAAGAGATGCAAGTAAGCCTATTACCTACCAATTGAAATACCATACGAATATATTACGTACTTGAAACGTGTCTATTTATTGAAGCGTTATTGTTCACATTTTATTAATTTATTTATTCATATTTTTTATCTTACAAACTATAATTAATAATGAACATAATGTGACCTCACCGGGGTTTATCCATTCCGAAAACACATATCAATATACTTTTTTTTTAAAAATATGTTTACGGATGAGAATAAACAAAAAAAACTATCTCAATAAACAGAGATAATTAAGAAAATGTTCAGACAGTTTTAAACACTACGTATTTAAGTTTATAATTAATTTATGTACATCTATACTATTTATATTACAAAACGCACAATGAAAGAATACAAACCTAACATAAGCTATACACTTGTGGAGTAGTTGATTCAATGTTGGTTTGGGCGAATGAGACAATCCATTTTACTTCTATCTAGCTCCACTTTCCATTTTTAATGTAAAAAATGTATTTAGACAATTAAATTTGTGGTCAAGCATTCCATCAAAAGTTGATAAATAATTGTATATAACTACTTGCCGACCTTTCTATGTCTACCGGTTTCGAGACGTACCCATCTCTTTATAGAAACACTATTTACGCTTACTTTACAATAAACGTTTCGTTACACACTTTTACCGTAGTTGCACAAAAATATAAAACCAACGTGCTGATAGGACACATGATATTAGGAGCTAACACCTTGTTATAAGATTAAACTACCTTGCAATTTTAATCAATGGACGCTAGTCAGAGATAAGAAACTTCAAATTTCCATTTTCTATAATGTTTTTTTTACTTTTATAAAAACCTTAAATATCATTGAAAATTTTAAGTCAATCGTAAAAATAACGTATTTTTTATTTCTAATAAAAGTAATATTATTTAGTTAAGAACTATTTTCGCGTACAAAATCTTTTTTTATTTTTAAGGTATTAACCCGCTAAGCCTTTATTTAGAGGCTAGTCAGCAGGTGGAAAAGAGGGGGTATGGAGGTTATAAATAATACACCACAACACCCAGACAAATACATAAATTAATTCCTATAGAAGACAAATCGTATAAAATAATAATTCAATAAAATCATATAGTGGAACCTAGTCATCTATCACAAAAACACGGTACGGAGTTTACCAATCTCTGACGACATATAATATACTTGAGTCATAATTACTTTTTACAAAAAAAATGTCCCTGTCGGAAACAGTAAAAATGTTGTTAAAGTGATAGAATAACCCATGGAAGCATTTCCTGAGCAGTGGTGGGCTTTAACCTGGTATAAAGTTGCGCCTAGGCGTAGTGGTAGAATAAGGATGGTAATACCATTTTTATTATAACGTTGGAATAAAGATGGTATTTTTGTTCTTATTCTACCGCTTCGCTTAGGCGTAACTTCATACAAGGTTTATAAATAAGGCCCACAGCTTTTAATGATTGGAATAAGCTACCAGAATAATTGCTGTCAAAAGTCAACGTGTAATCTAAATAACTTAAACAATGGGTTGAATTTGTTTGGAAAAGTTGAAATACGCCAGAATATTCTCGTTTAATGTTTTTTTAATTAATTAATTTATTTATTTATTCACACTCTTTATCAAAATACAATTCCATATTCACTTTGCCCAGCTAACAAGGGTACACACCCCGTTCCAAGCTAGGCAATTACATTTTTATATATTATAATAGTTAACAAATTAATATAGAGCACAGACAAACAAAATATAAACTTATTCGGATACACATTTTGATTCATATACATACAGACATACACACATATACACACATGTATATATAAATATACACATATATACACATGTACATACACACACACGTACATACACCCATGCGCATACACATACATACATTCATAAAAACATAGACAATTTATTTATGCGAAACTTCATGGTTGTCATCTATAAATATATTTTTTTTAAATTATTCCTTATTTTTTATATTTTATTTTTGACATCCAGTAAGGTTCTCCAATCCGTGGCATGCATCAACTTTTCTGACTCCCTACGACCAATGTCATGAAAGAGCGAGGTCAACACCTTCCGTAACTTGACAACACTCCCGTCTTTCCACGATTCTGGCAAAAGGTTATGGACCTTTTTGCCTACGTTATAGTGTTGTCTCGATGCCAGAACAGTGTTGACCCCTTCACTTAGTATCAGATCCATATTAGAGTATCTTGTATTATGGTTGTGGTTGACGCTTGGGTAAATGTCTCTCTTTATGTGTGTAACCACTACCGTTCTCAATATATACTGTTGAATAATATTCAGTACTCTGAATTATTTGAAGAGCAAGTCACTTGGATAGCGAAATGTTTTTTTTAAGATGACTCGGATTAAAGATTTCTGTGCAATTGCTACAGGTTCATATATATTATATATATTTTTTCTTTTATTCAGGAAACATACACACAATAACATAGTTTAATAGTATTTATACAAAGTTAGACTTAACTTTAATGGATCAGTGAAGATTCCATATTATATTATTCTCATATCTAAGGTTATCAATTAAACAATTTTTTTTCTTCCAGGACCCACAAAAAAGGGAAAAAAACATAAATAAAAGAAGTTAAAAATTAAAAAAAATAGTTATAAAGTTTGTTGTTAGTATTTACATAAATGGAAATAATATTAAAATGACGAAAATAACTTAGTGAAAGTCAATAAAAGGTGAGAATTAAAATAAATTAGAATAAAAAAAACATGATCAAACGCAAAAAAAAACATTCTTAAAAAAGGAAAACATATATATACATACATATTTTAAGGGATTAAAAAAAGTACCTAATTCATAAGTTATTCGTAAGAAGTTATAAAAAAAAGGTTTTAAAAAACTGTATCGACGATTATCGGTAAATCTTTTGACGTTTAATTGTAAAGCCGCGCGGCGTGTGGTTAGTGAGTCACAAAAAACACCAATCTGTGTCTCCCCAAAAAAATTAGTAAGTGCTTATCAACTGTAGCTACCTATTTATATAAGACAAAAACCTTGTGGTGGATAAATACTCAATTCCATTGAAAAGGGTTAAGATATAAATATGAAGAAAACCACGATGCGTGAAAAAAAAACACCATTGAAAACCTTAAATTAGATCTTTTTTTTGCAATAGAGAGTGAAAACATTTTTGAGAAAGGAATATGGAAGTCTAGGCATTTACATGGTTTACCAGTTATTGGCTGTTTTAAAGTGGCAATTTTACACACTGTGTAATACTCACCATTCTGTCTATGTTTAAACATCCACATTTCCTCAACTCTTCTACCTGTTGACTTGTGTGAAGTAAAAGAGCTCAAACCTTTATCGTGTGGGTGAGATTCATCCGGCTGAACCAACGAATGTCGATTTAAATAATTACCAGGGGAGGAAATCCAGCCAGTCTGCAAACATTTGGACAAACTCAAAACATTGTTGACCTCAAAGTAGTTTGTGAGCAAGCGCAATGAGTGTAAGACATTTATTTGAAATTTATATGTCATTCTAAAAATATTAATAATTTAAAATAAAACAAATAAATTATTGTGAAACGTCACTCCTCATTATGAACACCATATATTTTTTATTTTGCGTGGTGGGAAGCGATTTAATAGAAAATTTATATAGAAATTGTATTTAGTGGTAATATTGTATATTTATATTTTTTTTCTGAAAAAACCGTAATTTAAAAATTAAAAAAAAAATAAAATACATGGACATCCCCTAGAGAGCAAAATATTTTTCAAAGTCGTGAAACGAAAACGTGCCCCTATGGATAACA